>NW_026908072.1:0-95173 GCF_033978785.1 Entelurus aequoreus | reverse complement strand
TCTCGATCAGACACTTAGAAAAAAAACGGAAAAAAAAAAAAAAAAAAATTGGATTTTTTGTAAGTACAAAATCGAGAGTGGCTAAAAATCACCTCTTTTTCCTTCTCTCGATCAGACACTTAGAAAAAAAAATGAAAAAAAAAAAAAAAAGGTTGGATTTTTTCTAAGTACAAAATCAAGAGAGGCTAAAAATCACCTCTTTTTCCTTCTCTCGATCAGACACTTAGAAAAAAAACGGAAAAAAAAAAAAAAAAAATTTGGATTTTTTCTAAGTACAAAATCGAGAGAGGCTAAAAATCACCTCTTTTTCCTTCTATCGATCAGACACTTAGAAAAAAAACGGAAAAAAAAAAAAAAAAAATTTGGATTTTTTCTAAGTACAAAATCGAGAGTGGCTAAAAATCACCTCTTTTTCCTTCTCTCGATCAGACACTTAGAAAAAAAAATGAAAAAAAAAAAAAAAAATTGGATTTTTTCTAAGTACAAAATCAAGAGAGGCTAAAAATCACCTCTTTTTCCTTCTCTCGATCAGACACTTAGAAAAAAAAACGGAAAAAAAAAAAAAAAAAAATTTGGATTTTTTCTAAGTACGAAAATCGAGAGTGGCTAAAAATCACCTCTTTTTCCTTCTCTCGATCAGACACTTAGGAAAAAAACGGAAAAAAAAAAAAAAAAAATTTGGATTTTTTCTAAGTACAAAATCGAGAGTGGCTAAAAATCACCTCTTTTTCCTTCTCTCGATCAGACACTTAGAAAAAAAAAGAAAAAAAAAAAAAAAAAAATTGGATTTTTTCTAAGTACAAAATCGAGAGAGGCTAAAAATCACCTCTTTTTCCTTCTCTCGATCAGACACTTAGAAAAAAAAACGGAAAAAAAAAATAAATAAATTTGGATTTTTTCTAAGTACAAAATCGAGAGTGGCTAAAAATCACCTCTTTTTCCTTCTCTCGATCAGACACTTAGAAAAAAAACGGAAAAAAAAAAAAAAAAAAACTTGGATTTTTTCTAAGTACAAAATCGAGAGAGGCTAAAAATCACCTCTTTTTCCTTTTCTCGATCAGACACTTAGAAAAAAAACGGAAAAAAAAAAAAAAAAAATTTGGATTTTTTCTAAGTACAAAATCGAGAGTGGCTAAAAATCACCTCTTTTTCCTTCTCTCGATCAGACACTTATAAAAAAAACGGAAAAAAAAAAAAAAAAAAATTTGGATTTTTTCTAAGTACAAAATCGAGAGAGGCTAAAAATCACCTCTTTTTCCTTTTCTCGATCAGACACTTAGAAAAAAAAACGGAAAAAAAAAAAAAAAAAAATTTGGATTTTTTCTAAGTACAAAATCGAGAGAGGCTAAAAATCACCTCTTTTTCCTTCTCTCGATCAGACACTTAGAAAAAAAAACGGAAAAAAAAAAAAAAAAAATTTGGATTTTTTCTAAGTACAAAATCGAGAGTGGCTAAAAATCACCTCTTTTTCCTTCTCTCGATCAGACACTTAGAAAAAAAAACGGAAAAAAAAATAAAAAAATTTGGATTTTTTCTAAGTACAAAATCGAGAGAGGCTAAAAATCACCTCTTTTTCCTTCTCTCGATCAGACACTTAGAAAAAAAACGGAAAAAAAAAAAAAAAAAATTTGGATTTTTTCTAAGTACAAAATCGAGAGTGGCTAAAAATCACCTCTTTTTCCTTCTCTCGATCAAACACTTAGAAAAAAACGGAAAAAAAAAAAAAAAAAATTTGGATTTTTTCTAAGTACAAAATCGAGAGTGGCTAAAAATCACCTCTTTTTCCTTCTCTCGATCAGACACTTAGAAAAAAAATGAAAAAAAAAAAAAAAAATTGGATTTTTTCTAAGTACAAAATCGAGAGAGGCTAAAAATCACCTCTTTTTCCTTCTCTCGATCAGACACTTAGAAAAAAAAACGGGAAAAAAAAAAAAAAAATTTGGATTTTTTCTAAGTACAAAATCGAGAGTGGCTAAAAATCACCTCTTTTTCCTTCTCTCGATCAGACACTTAGAAAAAAAAACGAAAAAAAAAAAAAAAAAAAAATTGGATTTTTTCTAAGTACAAAATCGAGAGAGGCTAAAAATCACCTCTTTTTCCTTTTCTCGATCAGACACTTAGAAAAAAAACGGAAAACAAAAAAAAAAAAATTTGGATTTTTTCTAAGTACAAAATCGAGAGAGGCTAAAAATCACCTCTTTTTCCTTCTCTCGATCAGACACTTAGAAAAAAAACGGAAAAAAAAAAAAAAAAATTTGGATTTTTTCTAAGTACAAAATCGAGAGTGGCTAAAAATCACCTCTTTTTCCTTCTCTCGATCAGACACTTAGAAAAAAAACGGAAAAAAAAAAAAAAAAAATTTGGATTTTTTCTAAGTACAAAATCGAGAGTGGCTAAAAATCACCTCTTTTTCCTTTTCTCGATCAGACACTTAGAAAAAAAAATGAAAAAAAAAAAAAAATTGGATTTTTTCTAAGTACAAAATCGAGAGAGGCTAAAAATCACCTCTTTTTCCTTCTCTCGATCAGACACTTAGAAAAAAAACGGAAAAAAAAAAAAAAAAATTTGGATTTTTTCTAAGTACAAAATCGAGAGTGGCTAAAAATCACCTCTTTTTCCTTCTCTCGATCAGACACTTAGAAAAAAAACGGAAAAAAAAAAAAAAAAAAAATTGGATTTTTTCTAAGTACAAAATCGAGAGAGGCTAAAAATCACCTCTTTTTCCTTCTCTCGATCAGACACTTAGAAAAAAAACGGAAAAAAAAAAAAAAAAAATTGGATTTTTTCTAAGTACAAAATCGAGAGAGGCTAAAAATCACCTCTTTTTCCTTCTCTCGATCAGACACTTAGAAAAAAAACGGAAAAAAAAAAAAAAAAAATTTGGATTTTTTCTAAGTACAAAATCGAGAGAGGCTAAAAATCACCTCTTTTTCCTTCTCTCGATCAGACACTTAGAAAAAAAACGGAAAAAAAAAAAAAAAAAATTTGGATTTTTTCTTAAGTACAAAATCGAGAGTGGCTAAAAATCACCTCTTTTTCCTTCTCTCGATCAGACACTTAGAAAAAAAACGGAAAAAAAAAAAAAAAAAATTTGGATTTTTTCTAAGTACAAAATCGAGAGAGGCTAAAAATCACCTCTTTTTCCTTCTCTCGATCAGACACTTAGAAAAAAAACGGAAAAAAAAAAAAAAAAAATTTGGATTTTTTCTAAGTACAAAATCGAGAGAGGCTAAAAATCACCTCTTTTTCCTTCTCTCGATCAGACACTTAGAAAAAAAACGGAAAAAAAAAAAAAAAAAATTTGGATTTTTTCTAAGTACAAAAATCGAGAGTGGCTAAAAATCACCTCTTTTTCCTTCTCTCGATCAGACACTTAGAAAAAAAACGGAAAAAAAAAAAAAAAAAAATTTGGATTTTTTCTAAGTACAAAATCGAGAGAGGCTAAAAATCACCTCTTTTTCCTTCTCTCGATCAGACACTTAGAAAAAAAACGGAAAAAAAAAAAAAAAAAATTTGGATTTTTTCTAAGTACAAAATCGAGAGTGGCTAAAAATCACCTCTTTTTCCTTCTCTCGATCAGACACTTAGAAAAAAAACGGAAAAAAAAAAAAAAAAAAAATTTGGATTTTTTCTAAGTACAAAATCGAGAGTGGCTAAAAATCACCTCTTTTTCCTTCTCTCGATCAGACACTTAGAAAAAAAAATGAAAAAAAAAAAAAAAAAATTGGATTTTTTCTAAGTACAAAATCGAGAGAGGCTAAAAATCACCTCTTTTTCCTTCTCTCGATCAGACACTTAGAAAAAAAACGGAAAAAAAGAAAAAAAATTTGGATTTTTTCTAAGTACAAAATCGAGAGAGGCTAAAAATCACCTCTTTTTCCTTCTCTCGATCAGACACTTAGAAAAAAAAACGGAAAAAAAAAAAAAAAAAAATTTGGATTTTTTCTAAGTACAAAATCGAGAGTGGCTAAAAATCACCTCTTTTTCCTTCTCTCGATCAGACACTTAGAAAAAAAAATGAAAAAAAAAAAAAAAAAAATTGGATTTTTTCTAAGTACAAAATCAAGAGAGGCTAAAAATCACCTCTTTTTCCTTCTCTCGATCAGACACTTAGAAAAAAAAACGGAAAAAAAAAAAAAAAAATTTGGATTTTTTCTAAGTACAAAATCGAGAGTGGCTAAAAATCACCTCTTTTTCCTTCTCTCGATCAGACACTTAGAAAAAAAAAAGAAAAAAAAAAAAAAAATTGGATTTTTTCTAAGTACAAAATCGAGAGAGGCTAAAAATCACCTCTTTTTCCTTCTCTCGATCAGACACTTAGAAAAAAAAACGGAAAAAAAAAAATAAATAAATTTTGGATTTTTTCTAAGGTACAAAATCGAGAGTGGCTAAAAATCACCTCTTTTTCCTTCTCTCGATCAGACACTTAGAAAAAAAACGGAAAAAAAAAAAAAAAAAACTTGGATTTTTTCTAAGTACAAAATCGAGAGAGGCTAAAAATCACCTCTTTTTCCTTTCTCGATCAGACACTTAGAAAAAAAACGGAAAAAAAAAAAAAAAAAATTTGGATTTTTTCTAAGTACAAAATCGAGAGTGGCTAAAAATCACCTCTTTTTCCTTCTCTCGATCAGACACTTAGAAAAAAAACGGAAAAAAAAAAAAAAAAAATTTGGATTTTTTCTAAGTACAAAATCGAGAGTGGCTTAAAAATCACCTCTTTTTCCTTCTCTCGATCAGACACTTAGAAAAAAAAATGAAAAAAAAAAAAAAAAAATTGGATTTTTTCTAAGTACAAAATCAAGAGAGGCTAAAAATCACCTCTTTTTCCTTCTCTCGATCAGACACTTAGAAAAAAAACGGAAAAAAAAAAAAAAAAAATTTGGATTTTTCTAAGTACAAAATCGAGAGTGGCTAAAAATCACCTCTTTTTCCTTCTCTCGATCAGACACTTAGAAAAAAAACGGAAAAAAAAAAAAAAAAAAAATTGGATTTTTTCTAAGTACAAAATCGAGAGTGGCTAAAAATCACCTCTTTTTCCTTCTCTCGATCAGACACTTAGAAAAAAAAACGGAAAAAAAAAAAAAAAAAAATTGGATTTTTTCTAAGTACAAAATCGAGAGAGGCTAAAAATCACCTCTTTTTTCCTTTTCTCGATCAGACACTTAGAAAAAAAACGGGAAAAAAAAAAAAAAAAATTGGATTTTTTCTAAGTACAAAATCGAGAGAGGCTAAAAATCACCTCTTTTTCCTTCTCTCGATCAGACACTTAGAAAAAAAAACGGAAAAAAAAAAAAAAAAAATTTGGATTTTTTCTAAGTACAAAATCGAGAGTGGCTAAAAATCACCTCTTTTTCCTTCTCTCGATCAGACACTTAGGAAAAAAACGGAAAAAAAAAAAAAAAAAATTGGATTTTTTCTAAGTACAAAATCGAGAGTGGCTAAAAATCACCTCTTTTTCCTTCTCTCGATCAGACACTTAGAAAAAAAAAAGAAAAAAAAAAAAAAAAAATTTGGATTTTTTCTAAGTACAAAATCGAGAGAGGCTAAAAATCACCTCTTTTC
Organism: Entelurus aequoreus; assembly: GCF_033978785.1. Lineage (NCBI taxonomy): Eukaryota > Metazoa > Chordata > Actinopteri > Syngnathiformes > Syngnathidae > Entelurus > Entelurus aequoreus. The sequence continues at coordinate 89,611 of NW_026908072.1, read as the reverse complement.
CTTCTCTCGATCAGACACTTAGAAAAAAAAAAACGGAAAAAAAAAAATAAATAAATTTGGATTTTTTCTAAGTACAAAATCGAGAGTGGCTAAAAATCACCTCTTTTTCCTTCTCTCGATCAGACACTTAGAAAAAAAACGGAAAAAAAAAAAAAAAAAACTTGGATTTTTTCTAAGTACAAAATCGAGAGAGGCTAAAAATCACCTCTTTTTCCTTTTCTCGATCAGACACTTAGAAAAAAAACGGAAAAAAAAAAAAAAAAAATTTGGATTTTTTCTAAGTACAAAATCGAGAGTGGCTAAAAATCACCTCTTTTTCCTTCTCTCGATCAGACACTTAGAAAAAAAACGGAAAAAAAAAAAAAAAAATTTGGATTTTTTCTAAGTACAAAATCGAGAGAGGCTAAAAATCACCTCTTTTTCCTTCTCTCGATCAGACACTTAGAAAAAAAAACGGAAAAAAAAAAAAAAAAAATTTGGATTTTTTCTAAGTACAAAATCGAGAGAGGCTAAAAATCACCTCTTTTTCCTTCTCTCGATCAGACACTTAGAAAAAAAACGGAAAAAAAAAAAAAAAAAAATTTGATTTTTTCTAAGTACAAAATCGAGAGTGGCTAAAAATCACCTCTTTTTCCTTCTCTCGATCAGACACTTAGAAAAAAAAACGGAAAAAAAAAAAAAAAAAATTTGGATTTTTTCTAAGTACAAAATCGAGAGAGGCTAAAAATCACCTCTTTTTCCTTCTCTCGATCAGACACTTAGAAAAAAAACGGAAAAAAAAAAAAAAAAAATTTGGATTTTTTCTAAGTACAAAATCGAGAGTGGCTAAAAATCACCTCTTTTTCCTTCTCTCGATCAGACACTTAGAAAAAAAAATGAAAAAAAAAAAAAAAAATTGGATTTTTTCTAAGTACAAAATCGAGAGGCTAAAAATCACCTCTTTTTCCTTCTCTCGATCAGACACTTAGAAAAAAAACGGGAAAAAAAAAAAAAAAAATTGGATTTTTTCTAAGTACAAAATCGAGAGTGGCTAAAAATCACCTCTTTTTCCTTCTCTCGATCAGACACTTAGAAAAAAAACGAAAAAAAAAAAAAAAAAAAATTGGATTTTTTCTAAGTACAAAATCGAGAGAGGCTAAAAATCACCTCTTTTTCCTTTTCTCGATCAGACACTTAGAAAAAAAACGGAAAAAAAAAAAAAAAAAATTTGGATTTTTTCTAAGTACAAAATCGAGAGAGGCTAAAAATCACCTCTTTTTCCTTCTCTCGATCAGACACTTAGAAAAAAAACGGAAAAAAAAAAAAAAAATTTGGATTTTTTCTAAGTACAAAATCGAGAGTGGCTAAAAATCACCTCTTTTTCCTTCTCTCGATCAGACACTTAGAAAAAAAACGGAAAAAAAAAAAAAAAAAATTTGGATTTTTTCTAAGTACAAAATCGAGAGTGGCTAAAAATCACCTCTTTTTCCTTTTCTCGATCAGACACTTAGAAAAAAAAATGAAAAAAAAAAAAAATTGGATTTTTTCTAAGTACAAAATCGAGAGAGGCTAAAAATCACCTCTTTTTCCTTCTCTCGATCAGACACTTAGAAAAAAAACGGAAAAAAAAAAAAAAAAATTTGGATTTTTTTCTAAGTACAAAATCGAGAGTGGCTAAAAATCACCTCTTTTTCCTTCTCTCGATCAGACACTTAGAAAAAAAACGGAAAAAAAAAAAAAAAAAAATTGGATTTTTTCTAAGTACAAAATCGAGAGAGGCTAAAAATCACCTCTTTTTCCTTTTCTCGATCAGACACTTAGAAAAAAAACGGAAAAAAAAAAAAAAAAATTTGGATTTTTTCTAAGTACAAAATCGAGAGAGGCTAAAAATCACCTCTTTTTCCTTCTCTCGATCAGACACTTAGAAAAAAAAACGGAAAAAAAAAAAAAAAAAATTTGGATTTTTTCTAAGTACAAAATCGAGAGAGGCTAAAAATCACCTCTTTTTCCTTCTCTCGATCAGACACTTAGAAAAAAAACGGAAAAAAAAAAAAAAAAAATTTGGATTTTTTCTAAGTACAAAATCGAGAGTGGCTAAAAATCACCTCTTTTTCCTTCTCTCGATCAGACACTTAGAAAAAAAACGGAAAAAAAAAAAAAAAAAATTTGGATTTTTTCTAAGTACAAAATCGAGAGAGGCTAAAAATCACCTCTTTTTCCTTCTCTCGATCAGACACTTAGAAAAAAAACGGAAAAAAAAAAAAAAAAAATTTGGATTTTTTCTAAGTACAAAATCGAGAGTGGCTAAAAATCACCTCTTTTTCCTTCTCTCGATCAGACACTTAGAAAAAAAACGGGAAAAAAAAAAAAAAAAAATTTGGATTTTTTCTAAGTACAAAATCGAGAGTGGCTAAAAATCACCTCTTTTTCCTTCTCTCGATCAGACACTTAGAAAAAAAAATGAAAAAAAAAAAAAAAAATTGGATTTTTTCTAAGTACAAAATCGAGAGAGGCTAAAAATCACCTCTTTTTCCTTCTCTCGATCAGACACTTAGAAAAAAAACGGAAAAAAAGAAAAAAAATTTGGATTTTTTCTAAGTACAAAATCGAGAGAGGCTAAAAATCACCTCTTTTTCCTTCTCTCGATCAGACACTTAGAAAAAAAACGGAAAAAAAAAAAAAAAAAATTTGGATTTTTTCTAAGTACAAAATCGAGAGTGGCTAAAAATCACCTCTTTTTCCTTCTCTCGATCAGACACTTAGAAAAAAACATGAAAAAAAAAAAAAAAAAACTTGGATTTTTTCTAAGTACAAAATCAAGAGAGGCTAAAAATCACCTCTTTTTCCTTCTCTCGATCAGACACTTAGAAAAAAAACGGAAAAAAAAAAAAAAAAATTTGGATTTTTTCTAAGTACAAAATCGAGAGTGGCTAAAAATCACCTCTTTTTCCTTCTCTCGATCAGACACTTAGAAAAAAAAAGAAAAAAAAAAAAAAAAAAATTGGATTTTTTCTAAGTACAAAATCGAGAGAGGCTAAAAATCACCTCTTTTTCCTTCTCTCGATCAGACACTTAGAAAAAAAACGGAAAAAAAAAATAAATAAATTTGGATTTTTTCTAAGTACAAAATCGAGAGTGGCTAAAAATCACCTCTTTTTCCTTCTCTCGATCAGACACTTAGAAAAAAAACGGAAAAAAAAAAAAAAAAAACTTGGATTTTTTCTAAGTACAAAATCGAGAGAGGCTAAAAATCACCTCTTTTTCCTTTTCTCGATCAGACACTTAGAAAAAAAACGGAAAAAAAAAAAAAAAAAATTTGGATTTTTTCTAAGTACAAAATCGAGAGTGGCTAAAAATCACCTCTTTTTCCTTCTCTCGATCAGACACTTAGAAAAAAAACGGGAAAAAAAAAAAAAAAAAATTTGGATTTTTTCTAAGTACAAAATCGAGAGTGGCTTAAAAATCACCTCTTTTTCCTTCTCTCGATCAGACACTTAGAAAAAAAAATGAAAAAAAAAAAAAAAAAATTTGATTTTTTCTAAGTACAAAATCAAGAGAGGCTAAAAATCACCTCTTTTTCCTTCTCTCGATCAGACACTTAGAAAAAAAACGGAAAAAAAAAAAAAAAAATTTGGATTTTTTCTAAGTACAAAATCGAGAGAGGCTAAAAATCACCTCTTTTTCCTTCTATCGATCAGACACTTAGAAAAAAAACGGAAAAAAAAAAAAAAATTTGGATTTTTTCTAAGTACAAAATCGAGAGAGGCTAAAAATCACCTCTTTTTCCTTCTCTCGATCAGACACTTAGAAAAAAAACGGAAAAAAAAAAAAAAAAAAATTGGATTTTTTGTAAGTACAAAATCGAGAGTGGCTAAAAATCACCTCTTTTTCCTTCTCTCGATCAGACACTTAGAAAAAAAAATGAAAAAAAAAAAAAAAAAAGTTGGATTTTTTCTAAGTACAAAATCAAGAGAGGCTAAAAATCACCTCTTTTTCCTTCTCTCGATCAGACACTTAGAAAAAAAACGGAAAAAAAAAAAAAAAAAATTTGGATTTTTTCTAAGTACAAAATCGAGAGAGGCTAAAAATCACCTCTTTTTCCTTCTATCGATCAGACACTTAGAAAAAAAACGGAAAAAAAAAAATAAAAAATTTGGATTTTTTCTAAGTACAAAATCGAGAGTGGCTAAAAATCACCTCTTTTTCCTTCTCTCGATCAGACACTTAGAAAAAAAAATGAAAAAAAAAAAAAAAAAATTGGATTTTTTCTAAGTACAAAATCAAGAGAGGCTAAAAATCACCTCTTTTTCCTTCTCTCGATCAGACACTTAGAAAAAAAACGGTAAAAAAAAAAATAAAAATTTGGATTTTTTCTAAGTACAAAATCGAGAGAGGCTAAAAATCACCTCTTTTTCCTTCTCTCGATCAGACACTTAGAAAAAAAACGGAAAAAAAAAAAAAAAATTGGATTTTTTCTAAGTACAAAATCGAGAGTGGCTAAAAATCACCTCTTTTTCCTTCTCTCGATCAGACACTTAGAAAAAAAAATGAAAAAAAAAAAAAAAAAATTGGATTTTTTCTAAGTACAAAATCGAGAGAGGTTAAAAATCACCTCTTTTTCCTTCTCTCGATCAGACACTTAGAAAAAAAACGGAAAAAAAAAAAAAAAAAATTTGGATTTTTTCTAAGTACAAAATCGAGAGAGGCTAAAAATCACCTCTTTTTCCTTCTCTCGATCAGACACTTAGAAAAAAAAATGAAAAAAAAAAAAAAAAAATTGGATTTTTTCTAAGTACAAAATCAAGAGAGGCTAAAAATCACCTCTTTTTCCTTCTCTCGATCAGACACTTAGAAAAAAAACGGAAAAAAAAAAAATTTGGATTTTTTCTAAGTACAAAATCGAGAGTGGCTAAAATCACCTCTTTTTCCTTCTCTCGATCAGACACTTAAGAAAAAAACGGAAAAAAAAAAAAAAAATTTGGATTTTTTCTAAGTACAAAATCGAGAGTGGTTAAAAATCACCTCTTTTTCCTTCTCTCGATCAGACACTTAGAAAAAAAACGGAAAAAAAAAAAAAAAAATTTGGATTTTTTCTAAGTACAAAATCGAGAGAGGCTAAAAATCACCTCTTTTTCCTTCTCTCGATCAGACACTTAGAAAAAAAAATGAAAAAAAAAAAAAAAAATTTGATTTTTTCTAAGTACAAAATCAAGAGAGGCTAAAAATCACCTCTTTTTCCTTCTCTCGATCAGACACTTAGAAAAAAAACGGAAAAAAAAAAAAAAAAAATTTGGATTTTTTGTAAGTACAAAATCGAGAGTGGCTAAAAATCACCTCTTTTTCCTTCTCTCGATCAGACACTTAGAAAAAAAAATGAAAAAAAAAAAAAAAAAGTTGGATTTTTTCTAAGTACAAAATCAAGAGAGGCTAAAAATCACCTCTTTTTCCTTCTCTCGATCAGACACTTAGAAAAAAAACGGAAAAAAAAAAAAAAAAAATTTGGATTTTTTCTAAGTACAAAATCGAGAGAGGCTAAAAATCACCTCTTTTTCCTTCTATCGATCAGACACTTAGAAAAAAAACGGAAAAAAAAAAAAAAAAAATTTGGATTTTTTCTAAGTACAAAATCGAGAGTGGCTAAAAATCACCTCTTTTTCCTTCTCTCGATCAGACACTTAGAAAAAAAAATGAAAAAAAAAAAAAAAAAATTGGATTTTTTCTAAGTACAAAATCAAGAGAGGCTAAAAATCACCTCTTTTTCCTTCTCTCGATCAGACACTTAGAAAAAAAACGGTAAAAAAAAAAAAAAAATTTGGATTTTTTCTAAGTACAAAATCGAGAGAGGCTAAAAATCACCTCTTTTTCCTTCTCTCGATCAGACACTTAGAAAAAAAACGGAAAAAAAAAAAAAAAAATTGGATTTTTTCTAAGTACAAAATCGAGAGTGGCTAAAAATCACCTCTTTTTCCTTCTCTCGATCAGACACTTAGAAAAAAAAATGAAAAAAAAAAAAAAAAAATTGGTTTTTTCTAAGTACAAAATCGAGAGAGGTTAAAAATCACCTCTTTTTCCTTCTCTCGATCAGACACTTAGAAAAAAAACGGAAAAAAAAAAAAAAAAATTTGGATTTTTTCTAAGTACAAAATCGAGAGAGGCTAAAAATCACCTCTTTTTCCTTCTCTCGATCAGACACTTAGAAAAAAAAATGAAAAAAAAAAAAAAAAAATTGGATTTTTTCTAAGTACAAAATCAAGAGAGGCTAAAAATCACCTCTTTTTCCTTCTCTCGATCAGACACTTAGAAAAAAACATGAAAAAAAAAAAAAAAAAATTGGATTTTTTCTAAGTACAAAATCAAGAGAGGCTAAAAATCACCTCTTTTTCCTTCTCTCGATCAGACACTTAGAAAAAAAACGGAAAAAAAAAAAAAAAAAATTGGATTTTTTCTAAGTACAAAATCGAGAGTGGCTAAAAATCACCTCTTTTTCCTTCTCTCGATCAGACACTTAGAAAAAAAAAAGAAAAAAAAAAAAAAAAAATTGGATTTTTTCTAAGTACAAAATCGAGAGAGGCTAAAAATCACCTCTTTTTCCTTCTCTCGATCAGACACTTAGAAAAAAAACGGAAAAAAAAAATAAATAAATTTGGATTTTTTCTAAGTACAAAATCGAGAGTGGCTAAAAATCACCTCTTTTTCCTTCTCTCGATCAGACACTTAGAAAAAAAACGGAAAAAAAAAAAAAAAAAACTTGGATTTTTTCTAAGTACAAAATCGAGAGAGGCTAAAAATCACCTCTTTTTCCTTTTCTCGATCAGACACTTAGAAAAAAAACGGAAAAAAAAAAAAAAAAATTTGGATTTTTTCTAAGTACAAAATCGAGAGTGGCTAAAAATCACCTCTTTTTCCTTCTCTCGATCAGACACTTAGAAAAAAAACGGGAAAAAAAAAAAAAAAAATTTGGATTTTTTCTAAGTACAAAATCGAGAGTGGCTTAAAAATCACCTCTTTTTCCTTCTCTCGATCAGACACTTAGAAAAAAAAATGAAAAAAAAAAAAAAAAAATTTGATTTTTTCTAAGTACAAAATCAAGAGAGGCTAAAAATCACCTCTTTTTCCTTCTCTCGATCAGACACTTAGAAAAAAAACGGAAAAAAAAAAAAAAAAATTTGGATTTTTTCTAAGTACAAAATCGAGAGAGGCTAAAAATCACCTCTTTTTCCTTCTATCGATCAGACACTTAGAAAAAAAACGGAAAAAAAAAAAAAAATTTGGATTTTTTCTAAGTACAAAATCGAGAGAGGCTAAAAATCACCTCTTTTTCCTTCTCTCGATCAGACACTTAGAAAAAAAACGGAAAAAAAAAAAAAAAAAAATTGGATTTTTTGTAAGTACAAAATCGAGAGTGGCTAAAAATCACCTCTTTTTCCTTCTCTCGATCAGACACTTAGAAAAAAAAATGAAAAAAAAAAAAAAAAGTTGGATTTTTTCTAAGTACAAAATCAAGAGAGGCTAAAAATCACCTCTTTTTCCTTCTCTCGATCAGACACTTAGAAAAAAAACGGAAAAAAAAAAAAAAAAAATTTGGATTTTTTCTAAGTACAAAATCGAGAGAGGCTAAAAATCACCTCTTTTTCCTTCTATCGATCAGACACTTAGAAAAAAAACGGAAAAAAAAAATAAAAAATTTGGATTTTTTCTAAGTACAAAATCGAGAGTGGCTAAAAATCACCTCTTTTTCCTTCTCTCGATCAGACACTTAGAAAAAAAAATGAAAAAAAAAAAAAAAAAATTGGATTTTTTCTAAGTACAAAATCAAGAGAGGCTAAAAATCACCTCTTTTTCCTTCTCTCGATCAGACACTTAGAAAAAAAACGGTAAAAAAAAAAATAAAAATTTGGATTTTTTCTAAGTACAAAATCGAGAGAGGCTAAAAATCACCTCTTTTTCCTTCTCTCGATCAGACACTTAGAAAAAAAACGGAAAAAAAAAAAAAAAATTGGATTTTTTCTAAGTACAAAATCGAGAGTGGCTAAAAATCACCTCTTTTTCCTTCTCTCGATCAGACACTTAGAAAAAAAAATGAAAAAAAAAAAAAAAAATTGGATTTTTTCTAAGTACAAAATCGAGAGAGGTTAAAAATCACCTCTTTTTCCTTCTCTCGATCAGACACTTAGAAAAAAAACGGAAAAAAAAAAAAAAAAATTTGGATTTTTTCTAAGTACAAAATCGAGAGAGGCTAAAAATCACCTCTTTTTCCTTCTCTCGATCAGACACTTAGAAAAAAAAATGAAAAAAAAAAAAAAAAAATTGGATTTTTTCTAAGTACAAAATCAAGAGAGGCTAAAAATCACCTCTTTTTCCTTCTCTCGATCAGACACTTAGAAAAAAAACGGAAAAAAAAAAATTTGGATTTTTTCTAAGTACAAAATCGAGAGTGGCTAAAATCACCTCTTTTTCCTTCTCTCGATCAGACACTTAAGAAAAAAACGGAAAAAAAAAAAAAAAATTTGGATTTTTTCTAAGTACAAAATCGAGAGTGGTTAAAAATCACCTCTTTTTCCTTCTCTCGATCAGACACTTAGAAAAAAAACGGAAAAAAAAAAAAAAAAAATTTGGATTTTTTCTAAGTACAAAATCGAGAGAGGCTAAAAATCACCTCTTTTTCCTTCTCTCGATCAGACACTTAGAAAAAAAAATGAAAAAAAAAAAAAAAAAATTTGATTTTTTCTAAGTACAAAATCAAGAGAGGCTAAAAATCACCTCTTTTTCCTTCTCTCGATCAGACACTTAGAAAAAAAACGGAAAAAAAAAAAAAAAAAATTTGGATTTTTTGTAAGTACAAAATCGAGAGTGGCTAAAAATCACCTCTTTTTCCTTCTCTCGATCAGACACTTAGAAAAAAAAATGAAAAAAAAAAAAAAAAAGTTGGATTTTTTCTAAGTACAAAATCAAGAGAGGCTAAAAATCACCTCTTTTTCCTTCTCTCGATCAGACACTTAGAAAAAAAACGGAAAAAAAAAAAAAAAAAATTTGGATTTTTTCTAAGTACAAAATCGAGAGAGGCTAAAAATCACCTCTTTTTCCTTCTATCGATCAGACACTTAGAAAAAAAACGGAAAAAAAAAAAAAAAAAATTTGGATTTTTTCTAAGTACAAAATCGAGAGTGGCTAAAAATCACCTCTTTTTCCTTCTCTCGATCAGACACTTAGAAAAAAAAATGAAAAAAAAAAAAAAAAAATTGGATTTTTTCTAAGTACAAAATCAAGAGAGGCTAAAAATCACCTCTTTTTCCTTCTCTCGATCAGACACTTAGAAAAAAAACGGTAAAAAAAAAAAAAAAAATTTGGATTTTTTCTAAGTACAAAATCGAGAGAGGCTAAAAATCACCTCTTTTTCCTTCTCTCGATCAGACACTTAGAAAAAAAACGGAAAAAAAAAAAAAAAAATTGGATTTTTTCTAAGTACAAAATCGAGAGTGGCTAAAAATCACCTCTTTTTCCTTCTCTCGATCAGACACTTAGAAAAAAAAATGAAAAAAAAAAAAAAAAAATTGGTTTTTTCTAAGTACAAAATCGAGAGAGGTTAAAAATCACCTCTTTTTCCTTCTCTCGATCAGACACTTAGAAAAAAAACGGAAAAAAAAAAAAAAAAATTTGGATTTTTTCTAAGTACAAAATCGAGAGAGGCTAAAAATCACCTCTTTTTCCTTCTCTCGATCAGACACTTAGAAAAAAAAATGAAAAAAAAAAAAAAAAAATTGGATTTTTTCTAAGTACAAAATCAAGAGAGGCTAAAAATCACCTCTTTTTCCTTCTCTCGATCAGACACTTAGAAAAAAAACGGAAAAAAAAAAATTTGGATTTTTTCTAAGTACAAAATCGAGAGTGGCTAAAATCACCTCTTTTTCCTTCTCTCGATCAGACACTTAGGAAAAAAACGGAAAAAAAAAAAAAAAAATTTGGATTTTTTCTAAGTACAAAATCGAGAGAGGCTAAAAATCACCTCTTTTTCCTTCTCTCGATCAGACACTTAGAAAAAAAACGGAAAAAAAAAAAAAAAAAATTTGGATTTTTTCTAAGTACAAAATCGAGAGAGGCTAAAAATCACCTCTTTTTCCTTCTCTCGATCAGACACTTAGAAAAAAAACTGAAAAAAAAAAAAAAAAAATTTGGATTTTTTCTAAGTACAAAATCGAGAGAGGCTAAAAATCACCTCTTTTTCCTTCTCTCGATCAGACACTTAGAAAAAAAACGGAAAAAAAAAAAAAAAAAATTGGATTTTTTCTAAGTACAAAATCGAGAGTGGTTAAAAATCACCTCTTTTTCCTTCTCTCGATCAGACACTTAGAAAAAAAACGGAAAAAAAAAAAAAAGAAATTTGGATTTTTTCTAAGTACAAAATCGAGAGAGGCTAAAAATCACCTCTTTTTCCTTCTCTCGATCAGACACTTAGAAAAAAAACTGAAAAAAAAAAAAAAAAAATTTGGATTTTTTCTAAGTACAAAATCGAGAGAGACTAAAAATCACCTCTTTTTCCTTCTCTCGATCAGACACTTAGAAAAAAAACTGAAAAAAAATAAAATAAAATTTGGATTTTTTCTAAGTACAAAATCGAGAGAGGCTAAAAATCACCTCTTTTTCCTTCTCTCGATCAGACACTTAGAAAAAAAAAAGAAAAAAAAAAAAAAAAATTGGATTTTTTCTAAGTACAAAATCAAGAGAGGCTAAAAATCACCTCTTTTTCCTTCTCTCGATCAGACACTTAGAAAAAAAACGGAAAAAAAAAAAAAAAAAATTGGATTTTTTCTAAGTACAAAATCGAGAGAGGCTAAAAATCACCTCTTTTTCCTTCTCTCGATCAGACACTTAGAAAAAAAACGGTAAAAAAAAAAATAAAAATTTGGATTTTTTCTAAGTACAAAATCGAGAGAGGCTAAAAATCACCTCTTTTTCCTTCTCTCGATCAGACACTTAGAAAAAAAACGGAAAAAAAAAAAAAAAAATTGGATTTTTTCTAAGTACAAAATCGAGAGTGGCTAAAAATCACCTCTTTTTCCTTCTCTCGATCAGACACTTAGAAAAAAAAATGAAAAAAAAAAAAAAAATTGGATTTTTTCTAAGTACAAAATCGAGAGAGGTTAAAAATCACCTCTTTTTCCTTCTCTCGATCAGACACTTAGAAAAAAAACGGAAAAAAAAAAAAAAAAAATTTGGATTTTTTCTAAGTACAAAATCGAGAGAGGCTAAAAATCACCTCTTTTTCCTTCTCTCGATCAGACACTTAGAAAAAAAAATGAAAAAAAAAAAAAAAAAATTGGATTTTTTCTAAGTACAAAATCAAGAGAGGCTAAAAATCACCTCTTTTTCCTTCTCTCGATCAGACACTTAGAAAAAAAACGGAAAAAAAAAAATTTGGATTTTTTCTAAGTACAAAATCGAGAGTGGCTAAAATCACCTCTTTTTCCTTCTCTCGATCAGACACTTAAGAAAAAAACGGAAAAAAAAAAAAAATTTGGATTTTTTCTAAGTACAAAATCGAGAGTGGTTAAAAATCACCTCTTTTTCCTTCTCTCGATCAGACACTTAGAAAAAAAACGGAAAAAAAAAAAAAAAAAATTTGGATTTTTTCTAAGTACAAAATCGAGAGAGGCTAAAAATCACCTCTTTTTCCTTCTCTCGATCAGACACTTAGAAAAAAAAATGAAAAAAAAAAAAAAAAAATTTGATTTTTTCTAAGTACAAAATCAAGAGAGGCTAAAAATCACCTCTTTTTCCTTCTCTCGATCAGACACTTAGAAAAAAAACGGAAAAAAAAAAAAAAAAATTCGGATTTTTTCTAAGTACAAAATCGAGAGAGGCTAAAAATCACCTCTTTTTCCTTCTATCGATCAGACACTTAGAAAAAAAACGGAAAAAAAAAAAAAAAATTTGGATTTTTTCTAAGTACAAAATCGAGAGAGGCTAAAAATCACCTCTTTTTCCTTCTCTCGATCAGACACTTAGAAAAAAAACGGAAAAAAAAAAAAAAAAAATTTGGATTTTTTGTAAGTACAAAATCGAGAGTGGCTAAAAATCACCTCTTTTTCCTTCTCTCGATCAGACACTTAGAAAAAAAAATGAAAAAAAAAAAAAAAAAGTTGGATTTTTTCTAAGTACAAAATCAAGAGAGGCTAAAAATCACCTCTTTTTCCTTCTCTCGATCAGACACTTAGAAAAAAAACGGAAAAAAAAAAAAAAAAAATTTGGATTTTTTCTAAGTACAAAATCGAGAGAGGCTAAAAATCACCTCTTTTTCCTTCTATCGATCAGACACTTAGAAAAAAAACGGAAAAAAAAAAAAAAAAATTTGGATTTTTTCTAAGTACAAAATCGAGAGTGGCTAAAAATCACCTCTTTTTCCTTCTCTCGATCAGACACTTAGAAAAAAAAATGAAAAAAAAAAAAAAAAAATTGGATTTTTTCTAAGTACAAAATCGAGAGAGGCTAAAAATCACCTCTTTTTCCTTCTCTCGATCAGACACTTAGGAAAAAAACGGAAAAAAAAAAAAAAAAATTTGGATTTTTTCTAAGTACAAAATCGAGAGAGGCTAAAAATCACCTCTTTTTCCTTCTCTCGATCAGACACTTAGAAAAAAAACGGAAAAAAAAAAATAAATAATTTGGATTTTTTCTAAGTACAAAATCGAGAAAGGCTAAAAATCACCTCTTTTTCCTTCTCTCGATCAGACACTTAGAAAAAAAACTGAAAAAAAAAAAAAAAAATTTTGGATTTTTTCTAAGTACAAAATCGAGAGAGGCTAAAAATCACCTCTTTTTCCTTCTCTCGATCAGACACTTAGAAAAAAAACGGGAAAAAAAAAAAAAAAAAAATTGGATTTTTTCTAAGTACAAAATCGAGAGTGGTTAAAAATCACCTCTTTTTCCTTCTCTCGATCAGACACTTAGAAAAAAAACGGAAAAAAAAAAAAAAAAAATTTGGATTTTTTCTAAGTACAAAATCGAGAGAGGCTAAAAATCACCTCTTTTTCCTTCTCTCGATCAGACACTTAGAAAAAAAACTGAAAAAAAAAAAAAAAAATTTGGATTTTTTCTAAGTACAAAATCGAGAGAGACTAAAAATCACCTCTTTTTCCTTCTCTCGATCAGACACTTAGAAAAAAAACTGAAAAAAAATAAAATAAAATTTGGATTTTTTCTAAGTACAAAATCGAGAGAGGCTAAAAATCACCTCTTTTTCCTTCTCTCGATCAGACACTTAGAAAAAAAAAAGAAAAAAAAAAAAAAAAAATTGGATTTTTTCTAAGTACAAAATCAAGAGAGGCTAAAAATCACCTCTTTTTCCTTCTCTCGATCAGACACTTAGAAAAAAAACGGAAAAAAAAAAAAAAAAATTGGATTTTTTCTAAGTACAAAATCGAGAGAGGCTAAAAATCACCTCTTTTTCCTTCTCTCGATCAGACACTTAGAAAAAAAACGGAAAAAAAAATAAAAAAATTTTGGATTTTTTCTAAGTACAAAATCGAGAGTGGCTAAAAATCACCTCTTTTTCCTTCTCTCGATCAGACACTTAGAAAAAAAAAAGAAAAAAAAAAAAAAAATTGGATTTTTTCTTAGTACAAAATCAAGAGAGGCTAAAAATCACCTCTTTTTCCTTCTCTCGATCAGACACTTAGAAAAAAAAAAGAAAAAAAAAAAATAATAATTTGGATTTTTTCTAAGTACAAAATCGAGAGTGGCTAGAAATCACCTCTTTTTCCTTCTCTCGATCAGACACTTAGAAAAAAAACGGAAAAAAAAAAAAAAAAAAAATTGGAATTTTTTGTAAGTACAAAATCGAGAGTGGCTAAAAATCACCTCTTTTTCCTTCTCTCGATCAGACACTTAGAAAAAAAAATGAAAAAAAAAAAAAAAAATTGGATTTTTTCTTAGTACAAAATCAAGAGAGGCTAAAAATCACCTCTTTTTCCTTCTCTCGATCAGACACTTAGAAAAAAAACGGGAAAAAAAAAAAAAAAAATTTGGATTTATTCTTAGTACAAAATCGAGAGTGGCTAAAAATCACCTCTTTTTCCTTCTCTCGATCAGACACTTAGAAAAAAAAAAGAAAAAAAAAAAAAAATTGGATTTTTTCTAAGTACAAAATCAAGAGAGGCTAAAAATCACCTCTTTTTCCTTCTCTCGATCAGACACTTAGAAAAAAAACGGAAAAAAAAAAAAAAAAAATTGGATTTTTTCTAAGTACAAAATCGAGAGTGGCTAAAAATCACCTCTTTTTCCTTCTCTCGATCAGACACTTAGAAAAAAAACTGAAAAAAAATTAAAAAAAATTTGGATTTTTTCTAAGTACAAAATCGAGAGTGGCTAAAAATCACCTCTTTTTCCTTCTCTCGATCAGACACTTAGAAAAAAAACGGAAAAAAAAAAAAAAAAAAATTTAGATTTTTTCTAAGTACAAAATCGAGAGTGGCTAAAAATCACCTCTTTTTCCTTCTCTCGATCAGACACTTAGAAAAAAAAATGAAAAAAAAAAAAAAAAAATTGGATTTTTTCTAAGTACAAAATCAAGAGAGGCTAAAAATCACCTCTTTTTCCTTCTCTCGATCAGACACTTAGAAAAAAAACGGAAAAAAAAAAAAAAAAAATTTGGATTGTTTCTAAGTACAAAATCGAGAGAGGCTAAAAATCACCTCTTTTTCCTTCTCTCGATCAGACACTTAGAAAAAAAACGGAAAAAAAAAAAAAAAAAATTTGGATTTTTTCTAAGTACAAAATCGAGAGTGGCTAAAAATCACCTCTTTTTCCTTCTCTCGATCAGACACTTAGAAAAAAAAATGAAAAAAAATTAAAAAAAATTGGATTTTTTCTAAGTACAAAATCGAGAGAGGCTAAAAATCACCTCTTTTTCCTTCTCTCGATCAGACACTTAGAAAAAAAACGGAAAAAAAAAAAAAAAAAATTTGGATTTTTTCTAAGTACAAAATCGAGAGAGGCTAAAAATCACCTCTTTTTCCTTCTATCGATCAGACACTTAGAAAAAAAACGGAAAAAAAAAAAAAAATGTGGATTTTTTCTAAGTACAAAATCGAGAGTGGCTAAAAATCACCTCTTTTTCCTTCTCTCGATCAGACACTTAGAAAAAAAAATGAAAAAAAAAAAAAAAAAATTGGATTTTTTCTAAGTACAAAATCAAGAGAGGCTAAAAATCACCTCTTTTTCCTTCTCTCGATCAGACACTTAGAAAAAAAACGGAAAAAAAAAAAAAATTTTGGATTTTTTCTAAGTACAAAATCGAGAGTGGCTAAAATCACCTCTTTTTCCTTCTCTCGATCAGACACTTAGGAAAAAAACGGAAAAAAAAAAAAAAAATTTGGATTTTTTCTAAGTACAAAATCGAGAGAGGCTAAAAATCACCTCTTTTTCCTTCTCTCGATCAGACACTTAGAAAAAAAACGGAAAAAAAAAAAAAAAAATTTGGATTTTTTCTAAGTACAAAATCGAGAGAGGCTAAAAATCACCTCTTTTTCCTTCTCTCGATCAGACACTTAGAAAAAAAACTGAAAAAAAAAAAAAAAAAATTTGTATTTTTTCTAAGTACAAAATCGAGAGAGGCTAAAAATCACCTCTTTTTCCTTCTCTCGATCAGACACTTAGAAAAAAAACGGGAAAAAAAAAAAAAAAATTTGGATTTTTTCTAAGTACAAAATCGAGAGAGGCTAAAAATCACCTCTTTTTCCTTCTCTCGATCAGACACTTAGAAAAAAAACTGAAAAAAAAAAAAAAAATTTGGATTTTTTCTAAGTACAAAATCGAGAGAGGCTAAAAATCACCTCTTTTTCCTTCTCTCGATCAGACACTTAGAAAAAAAACTGAAAAAAAAAAAAAAAAAATTTGGATTTTTTGTAAGTACAAAATCGAAAGAGGCTAAAAATCACCTCTTTTTCCTTCTCTCGATCAGACACTTAGAAAAAAAAAAGAAAAAAAAAAAAAAAATTGGATTTTTTCTAAGTACAAAATCAAGAGAGGCTAAAAATCACCTCTTTTTCCTTCTCTCGATCAGACACTTAGAAAAAAAACGGAAAAAAAAAAAAAAAAAAATTGGATTTTTTCTAAGTACAAAATCGAGAGAGGCTAAAAATCACCTCTTTTTCCTTCTCTCGATCAGACACTTAGAAAAAAAACGGAAAAAAAAAAAAAAAAAATTGGATTTTTTCTAAGTACAAAATCAAGAGAGGCTAAAAATCACCTCTTTTTCCTTCTCTCGATCAGACACTTAGAAAAAAAACGGAAAAAAAAAAAAAAAATTGGGATTTTTTCTAAGTACAAAATCGAGAGAGGCTAAAAATCACCTCTTTTTCCTTCTCTCGATCAGACACTAAGAAAAAAAACGGGAAAAAAAAAAAAATGTTTTTAATATTTTCCAAGTACAAAATCGAGAGTGGCTAAAAATCACCTCTTTTTCCTTCTCTCGATCAGACACTTAGAAAAAAAAAAGAAAAAAAAAAAAAAAATTGGATTTTTTCTAAGTACAAAATCAAGAGAGGCTAAAAATCACCTCTTTTTCCTTCTCTCGATCAGACACTTAGAAAAAAAACGGAAAAAAAAAAAAAAAAAATTGGATTTTTTCTAAGTACAAAATCGAGAGAGGCTAAAAATCACCTCTTTTTCCTTCTCTCGATCAGACACTTAGAAAAAAAACGGAAAAAAAAAAAAAAAAAATTGGATTTTTTCTAAGTACAAAATCAAGAGAGGCTAAAAATCACCTCTTTTTCCTTCTCTCGATCAGACACTTAGAAAAAAAACGGAAAAAAAAAAAAAAAATTTGGATTTTTTCTAAGTACAAAATCGAGAGAGGCTAAAAATCACCTCTTTTTCCTTCTCTCGATCAGACACTAAGAAAAAAAACGGGAAAAAAAAAAAAATGTTTTTAATATTTTCCAAGTACAAAATCGAGAGTGGCTAAAAATCACCTCTTTTTCCTTCTCTCGATCAGACACTTAGAAAAAAAAATGAAAAAAAAAAAAAAAATTGGATTTTTTCTAAGTACAAAATCAAGAGAGGCTAAAAATCACCTCTTTTTCCTTCTCTCGATCAGACACTTAGAAAAAAAACGGAAAAAAAAAAAAAAAATTTGGATTTTTTCTAAGTACAAAATCGAGAGTGGCTAAAAATCACCTCTTTTGCCTTCTCTCGATCAGACACTTAGAAAAAAAAATGAAAAAAAAAAAAAAAAAATTGGATTTTTTCTAAGTACAAAATCGAGAGAGGCTAAAAATCACCTCTTTTTCCTTCTCTCGATCAGACACTTAGAAAAAAAACGGGAAAAAAAAAAAAAAAAATTTGGATTTTTTCTAAGTACAAAATCGAGAGTGGCTTAAAAATCACCTCTTTTTCCTTCTCTCGATCAGACACTTAGAAAAAAAAAAGAAAAAAAAAAAAAAAAAATTTGATTTTTTCTAAGTACAAAATCAAGAGAGGCTAAAAATCACCTCTTTTTCCTTCTCTCGATCAGACACTTAGAAAAAAAACGGAAAAAAAAAAAAAAAAATTTGGATTTTTTCTAAGTACAAAATCGAGAGAGGCTAAAAATCACCTCTTTTTCCTTTTCTCGATCAGACACTTAGAAAAAAAAAAGAAAAAAAAAAAAAAAAAAATTGATTTTTTCTAAGTACAAAATCAAGAGAGGCTAAAAATCACCTCTTTTTCCTTCTCTCGATCAGACACTTAGAAAAAAAACGGAAAAAAAAAAAAAAAAATTTGGATTTTTTCTAAGTACAAAATCGAGAGTGGCTAAAAATCACCTCTTTTTCCTTCTCTCGATCAGACACTTAGAAAAAAAAATGAAAAAAAAAAAAAAAAGTTGGATTTTTTCTAAGTACAAAATCAAGAGAGGCTAAAAATCACCTCTTTTTCCTTCTCTCGATCAGACACTTAGAAAAAAAACGGAAAAAAAAAAAAAAAAAATTTGGATTTTTTCTAAGTACAAAATCGAGAGAGGCTAAAAATCACCTCTTTTTCCTTCTCTCGATCAGACACTTAGAAAAAAAACGGGAAAAAAAAAAAAAAAATTTGGATTTTTTCTAAGTACAAAATCGAGAGAGGCTAAAAATCACCTCTTTTTCCTTCTCTCGATCAGACACTTAGAAAAAAAACTGAAAAAAAAAAAAAAAAAATTTGGATTTTTTGTAAGTACAAAATCGAAAGAGGCTAAAAATCACCTCTTTTTCCTTCTCTCGATCAGACACTTAGAAAAAAAAAAGAAAAAAAAAAAAAAAATTGGATTTTTTCTAAGTACAAAATCAAGAGAGGCTAAAAATCACCTCTTTTTCCTTCTCTCGATCAGACACTTAGAAAAAAAACGGAAAAAAAAAAAAAAAAAAATTGGATTTTTTCTAAGTACAAAATCGAGAGAGGCTAAAAATCACCTCTTTTTCCTTCTCTCGATCAGACACTTAGAAAAAAAACGGAAAAAAAAAAAAAAAAAATTGGATTTTTTCTAAGTACAAAATCAAGAGAGGCTAAAAATCACCTCTTTTTCCTTCTCTCGATCAGACACTTAGAAAAAAAACGGAAAAAAAAAAAAAAAATTGGGATTTTTTCTAAGTACAAAATCGAGAGAGGCTAAAAATCACCTCTTTTTCCTTCTCTCGATCAGACACTAAGAAAAAAAACGGGAAAAAAAAAAAAATGTTTTTAATATTTTCCAAGTACAAAATCGAGAGTGGCTAAAAATCACCTCTTTTTCCTTCTCTCGATCAGACACTTAGAAAAAAAAAAGAAAAAAAAAAAAAAAATTGGATTTTTTCTAAGTACAAAATCAAGAGAGGCTAAAAATCACCTCTTTTTCCTTCTCTCGATCAGACACTTAGAAAAAAAACGGAAAAAAAAAAAAAAAAAATTGGATTTTTTCTAAGTACAAAATCGAGAGAGGCTAAAAATCACCTCTTTTTCCTTCTCTCGATCAGACACTTAGAAAAAAAACGGAAAAAAAAAAAAAAAAAATTGGATTTTTTCTAAGTACAAAATCAAGAGAGGCTAAAAATCACCTCTTTTTCCTTCTCTCGATCAGACACTTAGAAAAAAAACGGAAAAAAAAAAAAAAAAATTTGGATTTTTTCTAAGTACAAAATCGAGAGAGGCTAAAAATCACCTCTTTTTCCTTCTCTCGATCAGACACTAAGAAAAAAAACGGGAAAAAAAAAAAAATGTTTTTAATATTTTCCAAGTACAAAATCGAGAGTGGCTAAAAATCACCTCTTTTTCCTTCTCTCGATCAGACACTTAGAAAAAAAAATGAAAAAAAAAAAAAAAATTGGATTTTTTCTAAGTACAAAATCAAGAGAGGCTAAAAATCACCTCTTTTTCCTTCTCTCGATCAGACACTTAGAAAAAAAACGGAAAAAAAAAAAAAAAATTTGGATTTTTTCTAAGTACAAAATCGAGAGTGGCTAAAAATCACCTCTTTTGCCTTCTCTCGATCAGACACTTAGAAAAAAAAATGAAAAAAAAAAAAAAAAAATTGGATTTTTTCTAAGTACAAAATCGAGAGAGGCTAAAAATCACCTCTTTTTCCTTCTCTCGATCAGACACTTAGAAAAAAAACGGGAAAAAAAAAAAAAAAAATTTGGATTTTTTCTAAGTACAAAATCGAGAGTGGCTTAAAAATCACCTCTTTTTCCTTCTCTCGATCAGACACTTAGAAAAAAAAAAGAAAAAAAAAAAAAAAAAATTTGATTTTTTCTAAGTACAAAATCAAGAGAGGCTAAAAATCACCTCTTTTTCCTTCTCTCGATCAGACACTTAGAAAAAAAACGGAAAAAAAAAAAAAAAAATTTGGATTTTTTCTAAGTACAAAATCGAGAGTGGCTAAAAATCACCTCTTTTGCCTTCTCTCGATCAGACACTTAGAAAAAAAAATGAAAAAAAAAAAAAAAAAATTGGATTTTTTCTAAGTACAAAATCGAGAGAGGCTAAAAATCACCTCTTTTTCCTTCTCTCGATCAGACACTTAGAAAAAAAACGGGAAAAAAAAAAAAAAAAATTTGGATTTTTTCTAAGTACAAAATCGAGAGTGGCTTAAAAATCACCTCTTTTTCCTTCTCTCGATCAGACACTTAGAAAAAAAAAAGAAAAAAAAAAAAAAAAAATTTGATTTTTTCTAAGTACAAAATCAAGAGAGGCTAAAAATCACCTCTTTTTCCTTCTCTCGATCAGACACTTAGAAAAAAAACGGAAAAAAAAAAAAAAAAATTTGGATTTTTTCTAAGTACAAAATCGAGAGAGGCTAAAAATCACCTCTTTTTCCTTTTCTCGATCAGACACTTAGAAAAAAAAAAGAAAAAAAAAAAAAAAAATTTGATTTTTTCTAAGTACAAAATCAAGAGAGGCTAAAAATCACCTCTTTTTCCTTCTCTCGATCAGACACTTAGAAAAAAAACGGAAAAAAAAAAAAAAAAATTTGGATTTTTTCTAAGTACAAAATCGAGAGTGGCTAAAAATCACCTCTTTTTCCTTCTCTCGATCAGACACTTAGAAAAAAAAATGAAAAAAAAAAAAAAAAAGTTGGATTTTTTCTAAGTACAAAATCAAGAGAGGCTAAAAATCACCTCTTTTTCCTTCTCTCGATCAGACACTTAGAAAAAAAACGGAAAAAAAAAAAAAAAAAATTTGGATTTTTTCTAAGTACAAAATCGAGAGAGGCTAAAAATCACCTCTTTTTCCTTCTATCGATCAGACACTTAGAAAAAAAACGGAAAAAAAAAAAAAAAAATTTGGATTTTTTCTAAGTACAAAATCGAGAGTGGCTAAAAATCATCTCTTTTTCCTTCTCTCGATCAGACACTTAAAAAAAAAATAAAAAAAAAAATAAAAAATTGGATTTTTTCTAAGTACAAAATCAAGAGAGGCTAAAAATCACCTCTTTTTCCTTCTCTCGATCAGACACTTAGAAAAAAAACGGTAAAAAAAAAAAAAAAAATTTGGATTTTTTCTAAGTACAAAATCGAGAGAGGCTAAAAATCACCTCTTTTTCCTTCTCTCGATCAGACACTTAGAAAAAAAACTGAAAAAAAAAAAAAAAAAATTTGGATTTTTTCTAAGTACAAAATCGAGAGAGGCTAAAAATCACCTCTTTTTCCTTCTCTCGATCAGACACTTAGAAAAAAAACGGAAAAAAAAAAAAAAAATTTGGATTTTTTCTAAGTACAAAATCGAGAGTGGCTAGAAATCACCTCTTTTTCCTTCTCTCGATCAGACACTTAGAAAAAAAAAAGAAAAAAAAAAAAAAAAAATTGGATTTTTTCTAAGTACAAAATCGAGAGAGGCTAAAAATCACCTCTTTTTCCTTCTCTCGATCAGACACTTAGAAAAAAAACGGAAAAAAAAAAAAAAAAATTTGGATTTTTTCTAAGTACAAAATCGAGAGAGGCTAAAAATCACCTCTTTTTCCTTCTCTCGATCAGACACTTAGAAAAAAAACGGAAAAAAAAAAAAAAAAAATTGGATTTTTTCTAAGTACAAAATCGAGAGTGGCTAAAAATCACCTCTTTTTCCTTCTCTCGATCAGACACTTAGAAAAAAAAATTAAAAAAAAATAAAAAATTTGATTTTTTCTAAGTACAAAATCAAGAGAGGCTAAAAATCACCTCTTTTTCCTTCTCTCGATCAGACACTTAGAAAAAAAACTGAAAAAAAAAAAAAAAAAATTTGGATTTTTTCCAAGTACAAAATCGAGAGAGGCTAAAAATCACCTCTTTTTCCTTCTCTCGATCAGACACTTAGAAAAAAAACTGAAAAAAAAAAAAAAAAATTGGATTTTTTTTAAGTACAAAATCGAGAGAGGCTAAAAATCACCTCTTTTTCCTTCTCTCGATCAGACACTTAGAAAAAAAACGGAAAAAAAAAAAAAAAATTGGATTTTTTCTAAGTACAAAATCGAGAGTGGCTAGAAATCACCTCTTTTTCCTTCTCTCGATCAGACACTTAGAAAAAAAACGGAAAAAAAAAATTAAAAAATTTGGATTTTTTCTAAGTACAAAATCGAGAGTGGCTAAAAATCACCTCTTTTTCCTTCTCTCGATCAGACACTTAGAAAAAAAAATGAAAAAAAAAAAAAAAATTGGATTTTTTCTAAGTACAAAATCGAGAGAGGCTAAAAATCACCTCTTTTTCCTTCTCTCGATCAGACACTTAGAAAAAAAACGGAAAAAAAAAAAAAAAAATTTGGATTTTTTCTAAGTACAAAATCGAGAGAGGCTAAAAATCACCTCTTTTTCCTTCTCTCGATCAGACACTTAGAAGAAAAACGGAAAAAAAAAAAAAAAAAATTTGGATTTTTTGTAAGTACAAAATCGAGAGTGGCTAAAAATCACCTCTTTTTCCTTCTCTCGATCAGACACTTAGAAAAAAAAATGAAAAAAAAAAAAAAAAAATTGGATTTTTTCTAAGTACAAAATCAAGAGAGGCTAAAAATCACCTCTTTTTCCTTCTCTCGATCAGACACTTAGAAAAAAAACGGAAAAAAAAAATAAAAAATTTGGATTTTTTCTAAGTACAAAATCGAGAGAGGCTAAAAATCACCTCTTTTTCCTTCTCTCGATCAGACACTTAGAAAAAAAACTGAAAAAAAAAAAAAAAAAATTTGGATTTTTTCCAAGTACAAAATCGAGAGAGGCTAAAAATCACCTCTTTTTCCTTCTCTCGATCAGACACTTAGAAAAAAAACTGAAAAAAAAAAAAAAATATTTGGATTTTTTCTAAGTACAAAATCGAGAGAGGCTAAAAATCACCTCTTTTTCCTTCTCTCGATCAGACACTTAGAAAAAAAACGGAAAAAAAAAAAAAAAAAATGTGGATTTTTTCTAAGTACAAAATCGAGAGTGGCTAGAAATCACCTCTTTTTCCTTCTCTCGATCAGACACTTAGAAAAAAAAAGAAAAAAAAAAAAAAAAATTTGGATTTTTTCTAAGTACAAAATCGAGAGAGGCTAAAAATCACCTCTTTTTCCTTCTCTCGATCAGACACTTAGAAAAAAAACGGAAAAAAAAAAAAAAAAATTTGGATTTTTTCTAAGTACAAAATCGACAGAGGCTAAAAATCACCTCTTTTTCCTTCTCTCGATCAGACACTTAGAAAAAAAACGGAAAAAAAAAAAAAAAATTTGGATTTTTTCTAAGTACAAAATCGAGAGTGGCTAGAAATCACCTCTTTTTCCTTCTCTCGATCAGACACTTAGAAAAAAAAAGAAAAAAAAAAAAAAAAATTTGGATTTTTTCTAAGTACAAAATCGAGAGAGGCTAAAAATCACCTCTTTTTCCTTCTCTCGATCAGACACTTAGAAAAAAAACGGAAAAAAAAAAAAAAAAATTTGGATTTTTTCTAAGTACAAAATCGACAGAGGCTAAAAATCACCTCTTTTTCCTTCTCTCGATCAGACACTTAGAAAAAAAACGGAAAAAAAAAAAAAAAAATTTGGATTTTTTGTAAGTACAAAATCGAGAGTGGCTAAAAATCACCTCTTTTTCCTTCCCTCGATCAGACACTTAGAAAAAAAAAAGAAAAAAAAAAAAAAAAATTGGATTTTTTCTAAGTACAAAATCAAGAGAGGCTAAAAATCACCTCTTTTTCCTTCTCTCGATCAGACACTTAGAAAAAAAACTGAAAAAAAAAAAAAAAAAATTTGGATTTTTTCTAAGTACAAAATCGAGAGAGGCTAAAAATCACCTCTTTTTCCTTCTCTCGATCAGACACTTAGAAAAAAAACGGGAAAAAAAAAAAAAAATTTGGATTTTTTCTAAGTACAAAATCGAGAGAGGCTAAAAATCACCTCTTTTTCCTTCTCTCGATCAGACACTTAGAAAAAAAACTGAAAAAAAAAAAAAAAAATTTGGATTTTTTCTAAGTACAAAATCGAGAGAGGCTAAAAATCACCTCTTTTTCCTTCTCTCGATCAGACACTTAGAAAAAAAACTGAAAAAAAAAAAAAAAAAATTTGGATTTTTTGTAAGTACAAAATCGAAAGAGGCTAAAAATCACCTCTTTTTCCTTCTCTCGATCAGACACTTAGAAAAAAAAAGAAAAAAAAAAAAAAAATTGGATTTTTTCTAAGTACAAAATCAAGAGAGGCTAAAAATCACCTCTTTTTCCTTCTCTCGATCAGACACTTAGAAAAAAAACGGAAAAAAAAAAAAAAAAAATTGGATTTTTTCTAAGTACAAAATCGAGAGAGGCTAAAAATCACCTCTTTTTCCTTCTCTCGATCAGACACTTAGAAAAAAAACGGAAAAAAAAAAAAAAAAAATTGGATTTTTTCTAAGTACAAAATCAAGAGAGGCTAAAAATCACCTCTTTTTCCTTCTCTCGATCAGACACTTAGAAAAAAAACGGAAAAAAAAAAAAAAAATTGGGATTTTTTCTAAGTACAAAATCGAGAGAGGCTAAAAATCACCTCTTTTTCCTTCTCTCGATCAGACACTAAGAAAAAAAACGGGAAAAAAAAAAAAATGTTTTTAATATTTTCCAAGTACAAAATCGAGAGTGGCTAAAAATCACCTCTTTTTCCTTCTCTCGATCAGACACTTAGAAAAAAAAAAGAAAAAAAAAAAAAAATTGGATTTTTTCTAAGTACAAAATCAAGAGACGCTAAAAATCACCTCTTTTTCCTTCTCTCGATCAGACACTTAGAAAAAAAACGGAAAAAAAAAAAAAAAAATTGGATTTTTTCTAAGTACAAAATCGAGAGAGGCTAAAAATCACCTCTTTTTCCTTCTCTCGATCAGACACTTAGAAAAAAAACGGAAAAAAAAAAAAAAAAAATTGGATTTTTTCTAAGTACAAAATCAAGAGAGGCTAAAAATCACCTCTTTTTCCTTCTCTCGATCAGACACTTAGAAAAAAAACGGAAAAAAAAAAAAAAAATTTGGATTTTTTCTAAGTACAAAATCGAGAGAGGCTAAAAATCACCTCTTTTTCCTTCTCTCGATCAGACACTAAGAAAAAAAACGGGAAAAAAAAAAAAATGTTTTTAATATTTTCCAAGTACAAAATCGAGAGTGGCTAAAAATCACCTCTTTTTCCTTCTCTCGATCAGACACTTAGAAAAAAAAATGAAAAAAAAAAAAAAAATTGGATTTTTTCTAAGTACAAAATCAAGAGAGGCTAAAAATCACCTCTTTTTCCTTCTCTCGATCAGACACTTAGAAAAAAAACGGAAAAAAAAAAAAAAAATTTGGATTTTTTCTAAGTACAAAATCGAGAGTGGCTAAAAATCACCTCTTTTGCCTTCTCTCGATCAGACACTTAGAAAAAAAAATGAAAAAAAAAAAAAAAAAATTGGATTTTTTCTAAGTACAAAATCGAGAGAGGCTAAAAATCACCTCTTTTTCCTTCTCTCGATCAGACACTTAGAAAAAAAACGGGAAAAAAAAAAAAAAAAATTTGGATTTTTTCTAAGTACAAAATCGAGAGTGGCTTAAAAATCACCTCTTTTTCCTTCTCTCGATCAGACACTTAGAAAAAAAAAAGAAAAAAAAAAAAAAAAAATTTGATTTTTTCTAAGTACAAAATCAAGAGAGGCTAAAAATCACCTCTTTTTCCTTCTCTCGATCAGACACTTAGAAAAAAAACGGAAAAAAAAAAAAAAAAATTTGGATTTTTTCTAAGTACAAAATCGAGAGAGGCTAAAAATCACCTCTTTTTCCTTCTCTCGATCAGACACTTAGAAAAAAAACGGAAAAAAAAAAAAAAAATTTGGATTTTTTCTAAGTACAAAATCGAGAGTGGCTAGAAATCACCTCTTTTTCCTTCTCTCGATCAGACACTTAGAAAAAAAAAAGAAAAAAAAAAAAAAAAAATTGGATTTTTTCTAAGTACAAAATCGAGAGAGGCTAAAAATCACCTCTTTTTCCTTCTCTCGATCAGACACTTAGAAAAAAAACGGAAAAAAAAAAAAAAAATTTGGATTTTTTCTAAGTACAAAATCGAGAGAGGCTAAAAATCACCTCTTTTTCCTTCTCTCGATCAGACACTTAGAAAAAAAACGGAAAAAAAAAAAAAAAAAATTGGATTTTTTCTAAGTACAAAATCGAGAGTGGCTAAAAATCACCTCTTTTTCCTTCTCTCGATCAGACACTTAGAAAAAAAAATTAAAAAAAAATAAAAAATTTGATTTTTTCTAAGTACAAAATCAAGAGAGGCTAAAAATCACCTCTTTTTCCTTCTCTCGATCAGACACTTAGAAAAAAAACTGAAAAAAAAAAAAAAAAAATTTGGATTTTTTCCAAGTACAAAATCGAGAGAGGCTAAAAATCACCTCTTTTTCCTTCTCTCGATCAGACACTTAGAAAAAAAACTGAAAAAAAAAAAAAAAAATTGGATTTTTTTTAAGTACAAAATCGAGAGAGGCTAAAAATCACCTCTTTTTCCTTCTCTCGATCAGACACTTAGAAAAAAAACGGAAAAAAAAAAAAAAAATTGGATTTTTTCTAAGTACAAAATCGAGAGTGGCTAGAAATCACCTCTTTTTCCTTCTCTCGATCAGACACTTAGAAAAAAAACGGAAAAAAAAAATTAAAAAATTTGGATTTTTTCTAAGTACAAAATCGAGAGTGGCTAAAAATCACCTCTTTTTCCTTCTCTCGATCAGACACTTAGAAAAAAAAATGAAAAAAAAAAAAAAAATTGGATTTTTTCTAAGTACAAAATCGAGAGAGGCTAAAAATCACCTCTTTTTCCTTCTCTCGATCAGACACTTAGAAAAAAAACGGAAAAAAAAAAAAAAAAATTTGGATTTTTTCTAAGTACAAAATCGAGAGAGGCTAAAAATCACCTCTTTTTCCTTCTCTCGATCAGACACTTAGAAGAAAAACGGAAAAAAAAAAAAAAAAAATTTGGATTTTTTGTAAGTACAAAATCGAGAGTGGCTAAAAATCACCTCTTTTTCCTTCTCTCGATCAGACACTTAGAAAAAAAAATGAAAAAAAAAAAAAAAAAATTGGATTTTTTCTAAGTACAAAATCAAGAGAGGCTAAAAATCACCTCTTTTTCCTTCTCTCGATCAGACACTTAGAAAAAAAACGGAAAAAAAAAATAAAAAATTTGGATTTTTTCTAAGTACAAAATCGAGAGAGGCTAAAAATCACCTCTTTTTCCTTCTCTCGATCAGACACTTAGAAAAAAAACTGAAAAAAAAAAAAAAAAAATTTGGATTTTTTCCAAGTACAAAATCGAGAGAGGCTAAAAATCACCTCTTTTTCCTTCTCTCGATCAGACACTTAGAAAAAAAACTGAAAAAAAAAAAAAAAATATTTGGATTTTTTCTAAGTACAAAATCGAGAGAGGCTAAAAATCACCTCTTTTTCCTTCTCTCGATCAGACACTTAGAAAAAAAACGGAAAAAAAAAAAAAAAAAATGTGGATTTTTTCTAAGTACAAAATCGAGAGTGGCTAGAAATCACCTCTTTTTCCTTCTCTCGATCAGACACTTAGAAAAAAAAAGAAAAAAAAAAAAAAAATTTGGATTTTTTCTAAGTACAAAATCGAGAGAGGCTAAAAATCACCTCTTTTTCCTTCTCTCGATCAGACACTTAGAAAAAAAACGGAAAAAAAAAAAAAAAAATTTGGATTTTTTCTAAGTACAAAATCGACAGAGGCTAAAAATCACCTCTTTTTCCTTCTCTCGATCAGACACTTAGAAAAAAAACGGAAAAAAAAAAAAAAAATTTGGATTTTTTCTAAGTACAAAATCGAGAGTGGCTAGAAATCACCTCTTTTTCCTTCTCTCGATCAGACACTTAGAAAAAAAAAGAAAAAAAAAAAAAAAAATTTGGATTTTTTCTAAGTACAAAATCGAGAGAGGCTAAAAATCACCTCTTTTTCCTTCTCTCGATCAGACACTTAGAAAAAAAACGGAAAAAAAAAAAAAAAAATTTGGATTTTTTCTAAGTACAAAATCGACAGAGGCTAAAAATCACCTCTTTTTCCTTCTCTCGATCAGACACTTAGAAAAAAAACGGAAAAAAAAAAAAAAAAATTTGGATTTTTTGTAAGTACAAAATCGAGAGTGGCTAAAAATCACCTCTTTTTCCTTCCCTCGATCAGACACTTAGAAAAAAAAAAGAAAAAAAAAAAAAAAAATTGGATTTTTTCTAAGTACAAAATCAAGAGAGGCTAAAAATCACCTCTTTTTCCTTCTCTCGATCAGACACTTAGAAAAAAAACTGAAAAAAAAAAAAAAAAAATTTGGATTTTTTCTAAGTACAAAATCGAGAGAGGCTAAAAATCACCTCTTTTTCCTTCTCTCGATCAGACACTTAGAAAAAAAACGGGAAAAAAAAAAAAAAATTTGGATTTTTTCTAAGTACAAAATCGAGAGAGGCTAAAAATCACCTCTTTTTCCTTCTCTCGATCAGACACTTAGAAAAAAAACTGAAAAAAAAAAAAAAAAATTTGGATTTTTTCTAAGTACAAAATCGAGAGAGGCTAAAAATCACCTCTTTTTCCTTCTCTCGATCAGACACTTAGAAAAAAAACTGAAAAAAAAAAAAAAAAAATTTGGATTTTTTGTAAGTACAAAATCGAAAGAGGCTAAAAATCACCTCTTTTTCCTTCTCTCGATCAGACACTTAGAAAAAAAAAGAAAAAAAAAAAAAAAATTGGATTTTTTCTAAGTACAAAATCAAGAGAGGCTAAAAATCACCTCTTTTTCCTTCTCTCGATCAGACACTTAGAAAAAAAACGGAAAAAAAAAAAAAAAAAATTGGATTTTTTCTAAGTACAAAATCGAGAGAGGCTAAAAATCACCTCTTTTTCCTTCTCTCGATCAGACACTTAGAAAAAAAACGGAAAAAAAAAAAAAAAAAATTGGATTTTTTCTAAGTACAAAATCAAGAGAGGCTAAAAATCACCTCTTTTTCCTTCTCTCGATCAGACACTTAGAAAAAAAACGGAAAAAAAAAAAAAAAATTGGGATTTTTTCTAAGTACAAAATCGAGAGAGGCTAAAAATCACCTCTTTTTCCTTCTCTCGATCAGACACTAAGAAAAAAAACGGGAAAAAAAAAAAAATGTTTTTAATATTTTCCAAGTACAAAATCGAGAGTGGCTAAAAATCACCTCTTTTTCCTTCTCTCGATCAGACACTTAGAAAAAAAAAAGAAAAAAAAAAAAAAAATTGGATTTTTTCTAAGTACAAAATCAAGAGACGCTAAAAATCACCTCTTTTTCCTTCTCTCGATCAGACACTTAGAAAAAAAACGGAAAAAAAAAAAAAAAAATTGGATTTTTTCTAAGTACAAAATCGAGAGAGGCTAAAAATCACCTCTTTTTCCTTCTCTCGATCAGACACTTAGAAAAAAAACGGAAAAAAAAAAAAAAAAAATTGGATTTTTTCTAAGTACAAAATCAAGAGAGGCTAAAAATCACCTCTTTTTCCTTCTCTCGATCAGACACTTAGAAAAAAAACGGAAAAAAAAAAAAAAAATTTGGATTTTTTCTAAGTACAAAATCGAGAGAGGCTAAAAATCACCTCTTTTTCCTTCTCTCGATCAGACACTAAGAAAAAAAACGGGAAAAAAAAAAAAATGTTTTTAATATTTTCCAAGTACAAAATCGAGAGTGGCTAAAAATCACCTCTTTTTCCTTCTCTCGATCAGACACTTAGAAAAAAAAATGAAAAAAAAAAAAAAAATTGGATTTTTTCTAAGTACAAAATCAAGAGAGGCTAAAAATCACCTCTTTTTCCTTCTCTCGATCAGACACTTAGAAAAAAAACGGAAAAAAAAAAAAAAAATTTGGATTTTTTCTAAGTACAAAATCGAGAGTGGCTAAAAATCACCTCTTTTGCCTTCTCTCGATCAGACACTTAGAAAAAAAAATGAAAAAAAAAAAAAAAAAATTGGATTTTTTCTAAGTACAAAATCGAGAGAGGCTAAAAATCACCTCTTTTTCCTTCTCTCGATCAGACACTTAGAAAAAAAACGGGAAAAAAAAAAAAAAAAATTTGGATTTTTTCTAAGTACAAAATCGAGAGTGGCTTAAAAATCACCTCTTTTTCCTTCTCTCGATCAGACACTTAGAAAAAAAAAAGAAAAAAAAAAAAAAAAATTTGATTTTTTCTAAGTACAAAATCAAGAGAGGCTAAAAATCACCTCTTTTTCCTTCTCTCGATCAGACACTTAGAAAAAAAACGGAAAAAAAAAAAAAAAAATTTGGATTTTTTCTAAGTACAAAATCGAGAGAGGCTAAAAATCACCTCTTTTTCCTTTTCTCGATCAGACACTTAGAAAAAAAAAAGAAAAAAAAAAAAAAAAAATTTGATTTTTTCTAAGTACAAAATCAAGAGAGGCTAAAAATCACCTCTTTTTCCTTCTCTCGATCAGACACTTAGAAAAAAAACGGAAAAAAAAAAAAAAAAATTTGGATTTTTTCTAAGTACAAAATCGAGAGTGGCTAAAAATCACCTCTTTTTCCTTCTCTCGATCAGACACTTAGAAAAAAAAATGAAAAAAAAAAAAAAAAAGTTGGATTTTTTCTAAGTACAAAATCAAGAGAGGCTAAAAATCACCTCTTTTTCCTTCTCTCGATCAGACACTTAGAAAAAAAACGGAAAAAAAAAAAAAAAAAATTTGGATTTTTTCTAAGTACAAAATCGAGAGAGGCTAAAAATCACCTCTTTTTCCTTCTATCGATCAGACACTTAGAAAAAAAACGGAAAAAAAAAAAAAAAAAATTTGGATTTTTTCTAAGTACAAAATCGAGAGTGGCTAAAAATCACCTCTTTTTCCTTCTCTCGATCAGACACTTAGAAAAAAAAATGAAAAAAAAAAAAAAAAAATTGGATTTTTTCTAAGTACAAAATCAAGAGAGGCTAAAAATCACCTCTTTTTCCTTCTCTCGATCAGACACTTAGAAAAAAAACGGTAAAAAAAAAAAAAAAAATTTGGATTTTTTCTAAGTACAAAATCGAGAGAGGCTAAAAATCACCTCTTTTTCCTTCTCTCGATCAGACACTTAGAAAAAAAACTGAAAAAAAAAAAAAAAAATTTGGATTTTTTCTAAGTACAAAATCGAGAGAGGCTAAAAATCACCTCTTTTTCCTTCTCTCGATCAGACACTTAGAAAAAAAACGGAAAAAAAAAAAAAAAATTTGGATTTTTTCTAAGTACAAAATCGAGAGTGGCTAGAAATCACCTCTTTTTCCTTCTCTCGATCAGACACTTAGAAAAAAAAAAGAAAAAAAAAAAAAAAAAATTGGATTTTTTCTAAGTACAAAATCGAGAGAGGCTAAAAATCACCTCTTTTTCCTTCTCTCGATCAGACACTTAGAAAAAAAACGGAAAAAAAAAAAAAAAATTTGGATTTTTTCTAAGTACAAAATCGAGAGAGGCTAAAAATCACCTCTTTTTCCTTCTCTCGATCAGACACTTAGAAAAAAAACGGAAAAAAAAAAAAAAAA
The DNA here is from genome assembly GCF_033978785.1 of Entelurus aequoreus. Classification (NCBI taxonomy): domain Eukaryota; kingdom Metazoa; phylum Chordata; class Actinopteri; order Syngnathiformes; family Syngnathidae; genus Entelurus; species Entelurus aequoreus. The sequence continues at coordinate 58,186 of NW_026908072.1, read as the reverse complement.
AATTGGATTTTTTCTAAGTACAAAATCGAGAGTGGCTAAAAATCACCTCTTTTTCCTTCTCTCGATCAGACACTTAGAAAAAAAAATAAAAAAAAAATAAAAAATTTGATTTTTTCTAAGTACAAAATCAAGAGAGGCTAAAAATCACCTCTTTTTCCTTCTCTCGATCAGACACTTAGAAAAAAAACTGAAAAAAAAAAAAAAAAAATTTGGATTTTTTCCAAGTACAAAATCGAGAGAGGCTAAAAATCACCTCTTTTTCCTTCTCTCGATCAGACACTTAGAAAAAAAACTGAAAAAAAAAAAAAAAAATTGGATTTTTTTTAAGTACAAAATCGAGAGAGGCTAAAAATCACCTCTTTTTCCTTCTCTCGATCAGACACTTAGAAAAAAAACGGAAAAAAAAAAAAAAAATTGGATTTTTTCTAAGTACAAAATCGAGAGTGGCTAGAAATCACCTCTTTTTCCTTCTCTCGATCAGACACTTAGAAAAAAAACGGAAAAAAAAAATTAAAACATTTGGATTTTTTCTAAGTACAAAATCGAGAGTGGCTAAAAATCACCTCTTTTTCCTTCTCTCGATCAGACACTTAGAAAAAAAAATGAAAAAAAAAAAAAAATTGGATTTTTTCTAAGTACAAAATCGAGAGAGGCTAAAAATCACCTCTTTTTCCTTCTCTCGATCAGACACTTAGAAAAAAAACGGAAAAAAAAAAAAAAAAATTTGGATTTTTTCTAAGTACAAAATCGAGAGAGGCTAAAAATCACCTCTTTTTCCTTCTCTCGATCAGACACTTAGAAGAAAAACGGAAAAAAAAAAAAAAAAAATTTGGATTTTTTGTAAGTACAAAATCGAGAGTGGCTAAAAATCACCTCTTTTTCCTTCTCTCGATCAGACACTTAGAAAAAAAAATGAAAAAAAAAAAAAAAAAATTGGATTTTTTCTAAGTACAAAATCAAGAGAGGCTAAAAATCACCTCTTTTTCCTTCTCTCGATCAGACACTTAGAAAAAAAACGGAAAAAAAAAATAAAAAATTTGGATTTTTTCTAAGTACAAAATCGAGAGAGGCTAAAAATCACCTCTTTTTCCTTCTCTCGATCAGACACTTAGAAAAAAAACTGAAAAAAAAAAAAAAAAAATTTGGATTTTTTCCAAGTACAAAATCGAGAGAGGCTAAAAATCACCTCTTTTTCCTTCTCTCGATCAGACACTTAGAAAAAAAACTGAAAAAAAAAAAAAAAAAATTTGGATTTTTTCTAAGTACAAAATCGAGAGAGGCTAAAAATCACCTCTTTTTCCTTCTCTCGATCAGACACTTAGAAAAAAAACGGAAAAAAAAAAAAAAAAAATGTGGATTTTTTCTAAGTACAAAATCGAGAGTGGCTAGAAATCACCTCTTTTTCCTTCTCTCGATCAGACACTTAGAAAAAAAACGGAAAAAAAAAAAAAAAAATTTGGATTTTTTCTAAGTACAAAATCGAGAGTGGCTAAAAATCACCTCTTTTTCCTTCTCTCGATCAGACACTTAGAAAAAAAAAGAAAAAAAAAAAAAAAATTTGGATTTTTTCTAAGTACAAAATCGAGAGAGGCTAAAAATCACCTCTTTTTCCTTCTCTCGATCAGACACTTAGAAAAAAAACGGAAAAAAAAAAAAAAAAATTTGGATTTTTTCTAAGTACAAAATCGACAGAGGCTAAAAATCACCTCTTTTTCCTTCTCTCGATCAGACACTTAGAAAAAAAACGGAAAAAAAAAAAAAAAAATTTGGATTTTTTGTAAGTACAAAATCGAGAGTGGCTAAAAATCACCTCTTTTTCCTTCCCTCGATCAGACACTTAGAAAAAAAAAAGAAAAAAAAAAAAAAAAATTGGATTTTTTCTAAGTACAAAATCAAGAGAGGCTAAAAATCACCTCTTTTTCCTTCTCTCGATCAGACACTTAGAAAAAAAACTGAAAAAAAAAAAAAAAAAATTTGGATTTTTTCTAAGTACAAAATCGAGAGAGGCTAAAAATCACCTCTTTTTCCTTCTCTCGATCAGACACTTAGAAAAAAAACTGAAAAAAAAAAAAAAAAATTTGGATTTTTTCTAAGTACAAAATCGAGAGAGGCTAAAAATCACCTCTTTTTCCTTCTCTCGATCAGACACTTAGAAAAAAAAAAGAAAAAAAAAAAAAAAATTGGATTTTTTCTAAGTACAAAATCGAGAGTGGCTAAAAATCACCTCTTTTTCCTTCTCTCGATCAGACACTTAGAAAAAAAAAAGAAAAAAAAAAAAAAAATTGGATTTTTTCTAAGTACAAAATCGAGAGTGGCTAAAAATCACCTCTTTTTTCTTCTCTCGATCAGACACTTAGAAAAAAAAAAGAAAAAAAAAAAAAAAATTGGATTTTTTCTAAGTACAAAATCAAGAGAGGCTAAAAATCACCTCTTTTTCCTTCTCTCGATCAGACACTTAGAAAAAAAAATGAAAAAAAAAAAAAAAAATTTGATTTTTTCTAAGTACAAAATCAAGAGAGGCTAAAAATCACCTCTTTTTCCTTCTCTCGATCAGACACTTAGAAAAAAAACGGAAAAAAAAAAAAAAAAATTTGGATTTTTTCTAAGTACAAAATCGAGAGTGGCTAGAAATCACCTCTTTTTCCTTCTCTCGATCAGACACTTAGAAAAAAAACGGAAAAAAAAAAAAAAAAAAATTTGGATTTTTTCTAAGTACAAAATCGAGAGTGGCTAAAAATCACCTCTTTTTCCTTCTCTCGATCAGACACTTAGAAAAAAACTGAAAAAAAAAAAAAAAAAAATTTGGATTTTTTCTAAGTACAAAATCGAGAGAGGCTAAAAATCACCTCTTTTTCCTTCTCTCGATCAGACACTTAGAAAAAAAACTGAAAAAAAAAAAAAAAAAATTTGGATTTTTTCTAAGTACAAAATCGAGAGAGGCTAAAAATCACCTCTTTTTCCTTCTCTCGATCAGACACTTAGAAAAAAAAAAGAAAAAAAAAAAAAAAAAATTGGATTTTTTCTAAGTACAAAATCAAGAGAGGCTAAAAATCACCTCTTTTTCCTTCTCTCGATCAGACACTTAGAAAAAAAACGGAAAAAAAAAAAAAAAAATTTGGATTTTTTCTAAGTACAAAATCGAGAGTGGCTAAAAATCACCTCTTTTTCCTTCTCTCGATCAGACACTTAGAAAAAAAAAAGAAAAAAAAAAAAAAAATTGGATTTTTTCTTAGTACAAAATCGAGAGAGGCTAAAAATCACCTCTTTTTCCTTCTCTCGATCAAACACTTAGAAAAAAAACGGAAAAAAAAAAAAAAAAATTTGGATTTTTTCTAAGTACAAAATCGAGAGAGGCTAAAAATCACCTCTTTTTCCTTCTCTCGATCAGACACTTAGAAAAAAAACGGAAAAAAAAAAAAAAAAAATTTGGATTTTTTCTAAGTACAAAATCGAGAGAGGCTAAAAATCACCTCTTTTTCCTTCTCTCGATCAGACACTTAGAAAAAAAACGGAAAAAAAAAAAAAAAAAATTGGATTTTTTCTAAGTACAAAATCAAGAGAGGCTAAAAATCACCTCTTTTTCCTTCTCTCGATCAGACACTTAGAAAAAAAACGGAAAAAAAAAAAAAAAAAATTTGGATTTTTTCTAAGTACAAAATCGAGAGAGGCTAAAAATCACCTCTTTTTCCTTCTCTCGATCAGACACTTAGAAAAAAAACTGAAAAAAAAAAAAAAAAAATTTGGATTTTTTCTAAGTACAAAATCGAGAGAGGCTAAAAATCACCTCTTTTTCCTTCTCTCGATCAGACACTTAGAAAAAAAACTGAAAAAAAAAAAAAAAAATTTGGATTTTTTTCTAAGTACAAAATCGAGAGAGGCTAAAAATCACCTCTTTTTCCTTCTCTCGATCAGACACTTAGAAAAAAAACGGAAAAAAAAAAAAAAAAATTTGGATTTTTTCTAAGTACAAAATCGAGAATGGCTAGAAATCACCTCTTTTTCCTTCTCTCGATCAGACACTTAGAAAAAAAAAAGAAAAAAAAAAAAAAAAAATTGGATTTTTTCTAAGTACAAAATCGAGAGAGGCTAAAAATCACCTCTTTTTCCTTCTCTCGATCAGACACTTAGAAAAAAAACGGAAAAAAAAAAAAAAAATTTGGATTTTTTCTAAGTACAAAATCGAGAGAGGCTAAAAATCACCTCTTTTTCCTTCTCTCGATCAGACACTTAGAAAAAAAACGGAAAAAAAAAAAAAAAAAAATTGGATTTTTTCTAAGTACAAAATCGAGAGTGGCTAAAAATCACCTCTTTTTCCTTCTCTCGATCAGACACTTAGAAAAAAAAATTTAAAAAAAATAAAAAATTTGATTTTTTCTAAGTACAAAATCAAGAGAGGCTAAAAATCACCTCTTTTTCCTTCTCTCGATCAGACACTTAGAAAAAAAACGGAAAAAAAAAAAAAAAAAATTTGGATTTTTTCTAAGTACAAAATCGAGAGAGGCTAAAAATCACCTCTTTTTCCTTCTCTCGATCAGACACTTAGAAAAAAAACTGAAAAAAAAAAAAAAAAAATTTGGATTTTTTCCAAGTACAAAATCGAGAGAGGCTAAAAATCACCTCTTTTTCCTTCTCTCGATCAGACACTTAGAAAAAAAACTGAAAAAAAAAAAAAAATTTGGATTTTTTTTAAGTACAAAATCGAGAGAGGCTAAAAATCACCTCTTTTTCCTTCTCTCGATCAGACACTTAGAAAAAAAACGGAAAAAAAAAAAAAAAAAATTTGGATTTTTTCTAAGTACAAAATCGAGAGTGGCTAAAAATCACCTCTTTTTCCTTCTCTCGATCAGACACTTAGAAAAAAAAATGAAAAAAAAAAAAAAAAAATTGGATTTTTTCTAAGTACAAAATCGAGAGAGGCTAAAAATCACCTCTTTTTCCTTCTCTCGATCAGACACTTAGAAAAAAAACGGAAAAAAAAAAAAAAAAATTTGGATTTTTTCTAAGTACAAAATCGAGAGAGGCTAAAAATCACCTCTTTTTCCTTCTCTCGATCAGACACTTAGAAAAAAAACGGAAAAAAAAAAAAAAAAAATTGGATTTTTTGTAAGTACAAAATCGAGAGTGGCTAAAAATCACCTCTTTTTCCTTCTCTCGATCAGACACTTAGAAAAAAAAATGAAAAAAAAAAAAAAAAAAATTGGATTTTTTCTAAGTACAAAATCAAGAGAGGCTAAAAATCACCTCTTTTTCCTTCTCTCGATCAGACACTTAGAAAAAAAACGGAAAAAAAAAAAAAAAAATTTGGATTTTTTCTAAGTACAAAATCGAGAGAGGCTAAAATCACCTGTTTTTCCTTCTCTCGATCAGACACTTAGAAAAAAAACGGAAAAAAAAAAAAAAAAAATTGGATTTTTTCTAAGTACAAAATCGAGAGAGGCTAAAAATCACCTCTTTTTCCTTCTCTCGATCAGACACTTAGAAAAAAAACGGAAAAAAAAACAAAAAACATTTGGATTTTTTCTAAGTACAAAATCGAGAGTGGCTAAAAATCACCTCTTTTTCCTTCTCTCGATCAGACACTTAGAAAAAAAACGGAAAAAAAAAAAAAAAAATTTGGATTTTTTCTAAGTACAAAATCGAGAGAGGCTAAAAATCACCTCTTTTTCCTTCTCTCGATCAGACACTTAGAAAAAAAACTGAAAAAAAAAAAAAAAAAATTTGGATTTTTTCCAAGTACAAAATCGAGAGAGGCTAAAAATCACCTCTTTTTCCTTCTCTCGATCAGACACTTAGAAAAAAAACTGAAAAAAAAAAAAAAAAAATTTGGATTTTTTCTAAGTACAAAATCGAGAGAGGCTAAAAATCACCTCTTTTTCCTTCTCTCGATCAGACACTTAGAAAAAAAACGGAAAAAAAAAAAAAAAAAATGTGGATTTTTTCTAAGTACAAAATCGAGAGTGGCTAGAAATCACCTCTTTTTCCTTCTCTCGATCAGACACTTAGAAAAAAAACGGAAAAAAAAAAAAAAAAAATTTGGATTTTTTCTAAGTACAAAATCGAGAGTGGCTAAAAATCACCTCTTTTTCCTTCTCTCGATCAGACACTTAGAAAAAAAAAGAAAAAAAAAAAAAAAAATTGGATTTTTTCTAAGTACAAAATCGAGAGAGGCTAAAAATCACCTCTTTTTCCTTCTCTCGATCAGACACTTAGAAAAAAAACGGAAAAAAAAAAAAAAAATTTGGATTTTTTCTAAGTACAAAATCGAGAGAGGCTAAAAATCACCTCTTTTTCCTTCTCTCGATCAGACACTTAGAAAAAAAACGGAAAAAAAAAAAAAAAAATTTGGATTTTTTGTAAGTACAAAATCGAGAGTGGCTAAAAATCACCTCTTTTTCCTTCCCTCGATCAGACACTTAGAAAAAAAAAAGAAAAAAAAAAAAAAAATTGGATTTTTTCTAAGTACAAAATCAAGAGAGGCTAAAAATCACCTCTTTTTCCTTCTCTCGATCAGACACTTAGAAAAAAAACTGAAAAAAAAAAAAAAAAATTTGGATTTTTTCTAAGTACAAAATCGAGAGAGGCTAAAAATCACCTCTTTTTCCTTCTCTCGATCAGACACTTAGAAAAAAAACTGAAAAAAAAAAAAAAAAATTTGGATTTTTTCTAAGTACAAAATCGAGAGAGGCTAAAAATCACCTCTTTTTCCTTCTCTCGATCAGACACTTAGAAAAAAAAAAGAAAAAAAAAAAAAAAAAATTGGATTTTTTCTAAGTACAAAATCGAGAGTGGCTAAAAATCACCTCTTTTTCCTTCTCTCGATCAGACACTTAGAAAAAAAAATGAAAAAAAAAAAAAAAAATTGGATTTTTTCTAAGTACAAAATCGAGAGTGGCTAAAAATCACCTCTTTTTCCTTCTCTCGATCAGACACTTAGAAAAAAAAAAGAAAAAAAAAAAAAAAATTGGATTTTTTCTAAGTACAAAATCGAGAGTGGCTAAAAATCACCTCTTTTTCCTTCTCTCGATCAGACACTTAGAAAAAAAAAAGAAAAAAAAAAAAAAATTGGATTTTTTCTAAGTACAAAATCAAGAGAGGCTAAAAATCACCTCTTTTTCCTTCTCTCGATCAGACACTTAGAAAAAAAACGGGAAAAAAAAAAAAAAAAATTTGGATTTTTTCTAAGTACAAAATCGAGAGTGGCTAAAAATCACCTCTTTTTCCTTCTCTCGATCAGACACTTAGAAAAAAAAATGAAAAAAAAAAAAAAAAATTTGATTTTTTCTAAGTACAAAATCAAGAGAGGCTAAAAATCACCTCTTTTTCCTTCTCTCGATCAGACACTTAGAAAAAAAACGGAAAAAAAAAAAAAAAATTTGGATTTTTTCTAAGTACAAAATCGAGAATGGCTAGAAATCACCTCTTTTTCCTTCTCTCGATCAGACACTTAGAAAAAAAAAAGAAAAAAAAAAAAAAAAAATTGGATTTTTTCTAAGTACAAAATCGAGAGAGGCTAAAAATCACCTCTTTTTCCTTCTCTCGATCAGACACTTAGAAAAAAAACGGAAAAAAAAAAAAAAAATTTGGATTTTTTCTAAGTACAAAATCGAGAGAGGCTAAAAATCACCTCTTTTTCCTTCTCTCGATCAGACACTTAGAAAAAAAACGGAAAAAAAAAAAAAAAAAAATTGGATTTTTTCTAAGTACAAAATCGAGAGTGGCTAAAAATCACCTCTTTTTCCTTCTCTCGATCAGACACTTAGAAAAAAAAATTTAAAAAAAATAAAAAATTTGATTTTTTCTAAGTACAAAATCAAGAGAGGCTAAAAATCACCTCTTTTTCCTTCTCTCGATCAGACACTTAGAAAAAAAACGGAAAAAAAAAAAAAAAAAATTTGGATTTTTTCTAAGTACAAAATCGAGAGAGGCTAAAAATCACCTCTTTTTCCTTCTCTCGATCAGACACTTAGAAAAAAAACTGAAAAAAAAAAAAAAAAAATTTGGATTTTTTCCAAGTACAAAATCGAGAGAGGCTAAAAATCACCTCTTTTTCCTTCTCTCGATCAGACACTTAGAAAAAAAACTGAAAAAAAAAAAAAAATTTGGATTTTTTTTAAGTACAAAATCGAGAGAGGCTAAAAATCACCTCTTTTTCCTTCTCTCGATCAGACACTTAGAAAAAAAACGGAAAAAAAAAAAAAAAATTGGATTTTTTCTAAGTACAAAATCGAGAGTGGCTAGAAATCACCTCTTTTTCCTTCTCTCGATCAGACACTTAGAAAAAAAACGGAAAAAAAAAAAAAAAAAATTTGGATTTTTTCTAAGTACAAAATCGAGAGTGGCTAAAAATCACCTCTTTTTCCTTCTCTCGATCAGACACTTAGAAAAAAAAATGAAAAAAAAAAAAAAAAAATTGGATTTTTTCTAAGTACAAAATCGAGAGAGGCTAAAAATCACCTCTTTTTCCTTCTCTCGATCAGACACTTAGAAAAAAAACGGAAAAAAAAAAAAAAAAATTTGGATTTTTTCTAAGTACAAAATCGAGAGAGGCTAAAAATCACCTCTTTTTCCTTCTCTCGATCAGACACTTAGAAAAAAAACGGAAAAAAAAAAAAAAAAAATTGGATTTTTTGTAAGTACAAAATCGAGAGTGGCTAAAAATCACCTCTTTTTCCTTCTCTCGATCAGACACTTAGAAAAAAAAATGAAAAAAAAAAAAAAAAAAATTGGATTTTTTCTAAGTACAAAATCAAGAGAGGCTAAAAATCACCTCTTTTTCCTTCTCTCGATCAGACACTTAGAAAAAAAACGGAAAAAAAAAAAAAAAAATTTGGATTTTTTCTAAGTACAAAATCGAGAGAGGCTAAAATCACCTGTTTTTCCTTCTCTCGATCAGACACTTAGAAAAAAAACGGAAAAAAAAAAAAAAAAAATTGGATTTTTTCTAAGTACAAAATCGAGAGAGGCTAAAAATCACCTCTTTTTCCTTCTCTCGATCAGACACTTAGAAAAAAAACGGAAAAAAAAACAAAAAACATTTGGATTTTTTCTAAGTACAAAATCGAGAGTGGCTAAAAATCACCTCTTTTTCCTTCTCTCGATCAGACACTTAGAAAAAAAACGGAAAAAAAAAAAAAAAAATTTGGATTTTTTCTAAGTACAAAATCGAGAGAGGCTAAAAATCACCTCTTTTTCCTTCTCTCGATCAGACACTTAGAAAAAAAACTGAAAAAAAAAAAAAAAAAATTTGGATTTTTTCCAAGTACAAAATCGAGAGAGGCTAAAAATCACCTCTTTTTCCTTCTCTCGATCAGACACTTAGAAAAAAAACGGAAAAAAAAAAAAAAAAAATGTGGATTTTTTCTAAGTACAAAATCGAGAGTGGCTAGAAATCACCTCTTTTTCCTTCTCTCGATCAGACACTTAGAAAAAAAACGGAAAAAAAAAAAAAAAAATTTGGATTTTTTCTAAGTACAAAATCGAGAGTGGCTAAAAATCACCTCTTTTTCCTTCTCTCGATCAGACACTTAGAAAAAAAAAGAAAAAAAAAAAAAAAAATTGGATTTTTTCTAAGTACAAAATCGAGAGAGGCTAAAAATCACCTCTTTTTCCTTCTCTCGATCAGACACTTAGAAAAAAAACGGAAAAAAAAAAAAAAAATTTGGATTTTTTCTAAGTACAAAATCGAGAGAGGCTAAAAATCACCTCTTTTTCCTTCTCTCGATCAGACACTTAGAAAAAAAACGGAAAAAAAAAAAAAAAAATTTGGATTTTTTGTAAGTACAAAATCGAGAGTGGCTAAAAATCACCTCTTTTTCCTTCCCTCGATCAGACACTTAGAAAAAAAAAAGAAAAAAAAAAAAAAAATTGGATTTTTTCTAAGTACAAAATCAAGAGAGGCTAAAAATCACCTCTTTTTCCTTCTCTCGATCAGACACTTAGAAAAAAAACTGAAAAAAAAAAAAAAAAAATTTGGATTTTTTCTAAGTACAAAATCGAGAGAGGCTAAAAATCACCTCTTTTTCCTTCTCTCGATCAGACACTTAGAAAAAAAACTGAAAAAAAAAAAAAAAAATTTGGATTTTTTCTAAGTACAAAATCGAGAGAGGCTAAAAATCACCTCTTTTTCCTTCTCTCGATCAGACACTTAGAAAAAAAAAAGAAAAAAAAAAAAAAAAATTGGATTTTTTCTAAGTACAAAATCGAGAGTGGCTAAAAATCACCTCTTTTTCCTTCTCTCGATCAGACACTTAGAAAAAAAAATGAAAAAAAAAAAAAAAAATTGGATTTTTTCTAAGTACAAAATCGAGAGTGGCTAAAAATCACCTCTTTTTCCTTCTCTCGATCAGACACTTAGAAAAAAAAAAGAAAAAAAAAAAAAAAATTGGATTTTTTCTAAGTACAAAATCGAGAGTGGCTAAAAATCACCTCTTTTTCCTTCTCTCGATCAGACACTTAGAAAAAAAAAAGAAAAAAAAAAAAAAATTGGATTTTTTCTAAGTACAAAATCAAGAGAGGCTAAAAATCACCTCTTTTTCCTTCTCTCGATCAGACACTTAGAAAAAAAACGGGAAAAAAAAAAAAAAAAATTTGGATTTTTTCTAAGTACAAAATCGAGAGTGGCTAAAAATCACCTCTTTTTCCTTCTCTCGATCAGACACTTAGAAAAAAAAATGAAAAAAAAAAAAAAAATTTGATTTTTTCTAAGTACAAAATCAAGAGAGGCTAAAAATCACCTCTTTTTCCTTCTCTCGATCAGACACTTAGAAAAAAAACGGAAAAAAAAAAAAAAAAATTTGGATTTTTTCTAAGTACAAAATCGAGAGTGGTTAGAAATCACCTCTTTTTCCTTCTCTCGATCAGACACTTAGAAAAAAAACGGAAAAAAAAAAAAAAAAAAATTTGGATTTTTTCTAAGTACAAAATCGAGAGTGGCTAAAAATCACCTCTTTTTCCTTCTCTCGATCAGACACTTAGAAAAAAAAATGAAAAAAAAAAAAAAAAATTGGATTTTTTCTAAGTACAAAATCGAGAGAGGCTAAAAATCACCTCTTTTTCCTTCTCTCGATCAGACACTTAGAAAAAAAACGGAAAAAAAAAAAAAAAAAATTGGATTTTTTCTAAGTACAAAATCGAGAGAGGCTAAAAATCACCTCTTTTTCCTTCTCTCGATCAGACACTTAGAAAAAAAACGGGAAAAAAAAAAAAAAAAATTTGGATTTTTTGTAAGTACAAAATCGAGAGTGGCTAAAAATCACCTCTTTTTCCTTCTCTCGATCAGACACTTAGAAAAAAAAATGAAAAAAAAAAAAAAAAATTGGATTTTTTCTAAGTACAAAATCAAGAGAGGCTAAAAATCACCTCTTTTTCCTTCTCTCGATCAGACACTTAGAAAAAAAACGGAAAAAAAAAAAAAAAAAATTTGGATTTTTTCTAAGTACAAAATCGAGAGAGGCTAAAAATCACCTCTTTTTCCTTCTATCGATCAGACACTTAGAAAAAAAACGGAAAAAAAAAAAAAAAAAATTTGGATTTTTTCTAAGTACAAAATCGAGAGTGGCTAAAAATCACCTCTTTTTCCTTCTCTCGATCAGACACTTAGAAAAAAAAATGAAAAAAAAAAAAAAAAATTGGATTTTTTCTAAGTACAAAATCAAGAGAGGCTAAAAATCACCTCTTTTTCCTTCTCTCGATCAGACACTTAGAAAAAAAACGGTAAAAAAAAAAAAAAAAATTTGGATTTTTTCTAAGTACAAAATCGAGAGAGGCTAAAAATCACCTCTTTTTCCTTCTCTCGATCAGACACTTAGAAAAAAAACGGAAAAAAAAAAAAAAAAAATTGGATTTTTTCTAAGTACAAAATCGAGAGTGGCTAAAAATCACCTCTTTTTCCTTCTCTCGATCAGACATTTAGAAAAAAAAATGAAAAAAAAAAAAAAAAATTGGATTTTTTCTAAGTACAAAATCGAGAGAGGCTAAAAATCACCTCTTTTTCCTTCTCTCGATCAGACACTTAGAAAAAAAACGGAAAAAAAAAAAAAAAAATTTGGATTTTTTCTTAGTACAAAATCGAGAGAGGCTAAAAATCACCTCTTTTTCCTTCTCTCGATCAGACACTTAGAAAAAAAAATGAAAAAAAAAAAAAAAAAATTGGATTTTTTCTAAGTACAAAATCAAGAGAGGCTAAAAATCACCTCTTTTTCCTTCTCTCGATCAGACACTTAGAAAAAAAATGGAAAAAAAAAAAATTTGGATTTTTTCTAAGTACAAAATCGAGAGTGGCTAAAATCACCTCTTTTTCCTTCTCTCGATCAGACACTTAGAAAAAAACGGAAAAAAAAAAAAAAAAAATTGGATTTTTTCTAAGTACAAAATCGAGAGAGGCTAAAAATCACCTCTTTTTCCTTCTCTCGATCAGACACTTAGAAAAAAAACGGAAAAAAAAAAAAAAAAAATTTGGATTTTTTCTTAGTACAAAATCGAGAGAGGCTAAAAATCACCTCTTTTTCCTTCTCTCGATCAGACACTTAGAAAAAAAACTGAAAAAAAAAAAAAAAAATTTGGATTTTTTCTAAGTACAAAATCGAGAGAGGCTAAAAATCACCTCTTTTTCCTTCTCTCGATCAGACACTTAGAAAAAAAACGGAAAAAAAAAAAAAAAAATTGGATTTTTTCTAAGTACAAAATCGAGAGTGGCTAAAAATCACCTCTTTTTCCTTCTCTCGATCAGACATTTAGAAAAAAAAATGAAAAAAAAAAAAAAAAATTGGATTTTTTCTAAGTACAAAATCGAGAGAGGCTAAAAATCACCTCTTTTTCCTTCTCTCGATCAGACACTTAGAAAAAAAACGGAAAAAAAAAAAAAAAAAATTTGGATTTTTTCTTAGTACAAAATCGAGAGAGGCTAAAAATCACCTCTTTTTCCTTCTCTCGATCAGACACTTAGAAAAAAAAATGAAAAAAAAAAAAAAAAAATTGGATTTTTTCTAAGTACAAAATCAAGAGAGGCTAAAAATCACCTCTTTTTCCTTCTCTCGATCAGACACTTAGAAAAAAAATGGAAAAAAAAAAATTTGGATTTTTTCTAAGTACAAAATCGAGAGTGGCTAAAATCACCTCTTTTTCCTTCTCTCGATCAGACACTTAGAAAAAAACGGAAAAAAAAAAAAAAAAAATTGGATTTTTTCTAAGTACAAAATCGAGAGAGGCTAAAAATCACCTCTTTTTCCTTCTCTCGATCAGACACTTAGAAAAAAAACGGAAAAAAAAAAAAAAAAAATTTGGATTTTTTCTTAGTACAAAATCGAGAGAGGCTAAAAATCACCTCTTTTTCCTTCTCTCGATCAGACACTTAGAAAAAAAACTGAAAAAAAAAAAAAAAAAAATTGGATTTTTTCTAAGTACAAAATCGAGAGAGGCTAAAAATCACCTCTTTTTCCTTCTCTCGATCAGACACTTAGAAAAAAAAAAGAAAAAAAAAAAAAAAATTGGATTTTTTCTAAGTACAAAATCGAGAGTGGCTAAAAATCACCTCTTTTTTCTTCTCTCGATCAGACACTTAGAAAAAAAAAAGAAAAAAAAAAAAAAATTGGATTTTTTCTAAGTACAAAATCAAGAGAGGCTAAAAATCACCTCTTTTTCCTTCTCTCGATCAGACACTTAGAAAAAAAACGGGAAAAAAAAAAAAAAATTTGGATTTTTTCTAAGTACAAAATAGAGAGTGGCTAAAAATCACCTCTTTTTCCTTCTCTCGATCAGACACTTAGAAAAAAAACGGAAAAAAAAAAAAAAAAAATTGGATTTTTTCTAAGTACAAAATCGAGAGTGGCTAGAAATCACCTCTTTTTCCTTCTCTCGATCAGACACTTAGAAAAAAAACGGAAAAAAAAAAAAAAACATTTGGATTTTTTCTAAGTACAAAATCGAGAGAGGCTAAAAATCACCTCTTTTTCCTTCTCTCGATCAAACACTTAGAAAAAAAACGGAAAAAAAAAAAAAAAAAATTTGGATTTTTTGTAAGTACAAAATCGAGAGTGGCTAAAAATCACCTCTTTTTCCTTCTCTCGATCAGACACTTAGAAAAAAAAATGAAAAAAAAAAAAAAAAATTGGATTTTTTCTAAGTACAAAATCAAGAGAGGCTAAAAATCACCTCTTTTTCCTTCTCTCGATCAGACACTTAAAAAAAAACGGAAAAAAAAAAAAAAAAAATTTGGATTTTTTCTAAGTACAAAATCGAGAGAGGCTAAAAATCACCTCTTTTTCCTTCTATCGATCAGACACTTAGAAAAAAAACGGGAAAAAAAAAAAAAAAATTTGGATTTTTTCTAAGTACAAAATCGAGAGTGGCTAAAAATCACCTCTTTTTCCTTCTCTCGATCAGACACTTAGAAACAAAAATGAAAAAAAAAAAAAAAAAAATGGATTTTTTCTAAGTACAAAATCAAGAGAGGCTAAAAATCACCTCTTTTTCCTTCTCTCGATCAGACACTTAAAAAAAAACGGTAAAAAAAAAAAAAAAAATTTGGATTTTTTCTAAGTACAAAATCGAGAGAGGCTAAAAATCACCTCTTTTTCCTTCTCTCGATCAGACACTTAGAAAAAAAACGGAAAAAAAAAAAAAAAATTTGGATTTTTTCTAAGTACAAAATCGAGAGTGGCTAAAAATCACCTCTTTTGCCTTCTCTCGATCAGACACTTAGAAAAAAAAATGAAAAAAAAAAAAAAAAATTGGATTTTTTCTAAGTACAAAATCGAGAGAGGCTAAAAATCACCTCTTTTTCCTTCTCTCGATCAGACACTTAGAAAAAAAACGGGAAAAAAAAAAAAAAAATTTGGATTTTTTCTAAGTACAAAATCGAGAGTGGCTTAAAAATCACCTCTTTTTCCTTCTCTCGATCAGACACTTAGAAAAAAAAATGAAAAAAAAAAAAAAAAAATTTGATTTTTTCTAAGTACAAAATCAAGAGAGGCTAAAAATCACCTCTTTTTCCTTCTCTCGATCAGACACTTAGAAAAAAAACGGAAAAAAAAAAAAAAAAATTTGGATTTTTTCTAAGTACAAAATCGAGAGAGGCTAAAAATCACCTCTTTTTCCTTCTATCGATCAGACACTTAGAAAAAAAACGGAAAAAAAAAAAAAAAATTTGGATTTTTTCTAAGTACAAAATCGAGAGAGGCTAAAAATCACCTCTTTTTCCTTCTCTCGATCAGACACTTAGAAAAAAAACGGAAAAAAAAAAAAAAAAAAATTGGATTTTTTGTAAGTACAAAATCGAGAGTGGCTAAAAATCACCTCTTTTTCCTTCTCTCGATCAGACACTTAGAAAAAAAAATGAAAAAAAAAAAAAAAAAATTGGATTTTTTCTAAGTACAAAATCAAGAGAGGCTAAAAATCACCTCTTTTTCCTTCTCTCGATCAGACACTTAGAAAAAAAACGGTAAAAAAAAAAATAAAAATTTGGATTTTTTCTAAGTACAAAATCGAGAGAGGCTAAAAATCACCTCTTTTTCCTTCTCTCGATCAGACACTTAGAAAAAAAACGGAAAAAAAAAAAAAAAAATTGGATTTTTTCTAAGTACAAAATCGAGAGTGGCTAAAAATCACCTCTTTTTCCTTCTCTCGATCAGACACTTAGAAAAAAAAATGAAAAAAAAAAAAAAAAAATTGGATTTTTTCTAAGTACAAAATCGAGAGAGGTTAAAAATCACCTCTTTTTCCTTCTCTCGATCAGACACTTAGAAAAAAAACGGAAAAAAAAAAAAAAAAATTTGGATTTTTTCTAAGTACAAAATCGAGAGAGGCTAAAAATCACCTCTTTTTCCTTCTCTCGATCAGACACTTAGAAAAAAAAATGAAAAAAAAAAAAAAAAATTGGATTTTTTCTAAGTACAAAATCAAGAGAGGCTAAAAATCACCTCTTTTTCCTTCTCTCGATCAGACACTTAGAAAAAAAACGGAAAAAAAAAAATTTGGATTTTTTCTAAGTACAAAATCGAGAGTGGCTAAAATCACCTCTTTTTCCTTCTCTCTATCAGACACTTAAGAAAAAAACGGAAAAAAAAAAAAAAAATTGGGATTTTTTCTAAGTACAAAATCGAGAGTGGTTAAAAATCACCTCTTTTTCCTTCTCTCGATCAGACACTTAGAAAAAAAACGGAAAAAAAAAAAAAAAAATTTGGATTTTTTCTAAGTACAAAATCGAGAGAGGCTAAAAATCACCTCTTTTTCCTTCTCTCGATCAGACACTTAGAAAAAAAAATGAAAAAAAAAAAAAAAAAATTTGATTTTTTCTAAGTACAAAATCAAGAGAGGCTAAAAATCACCTCTTTTTCCTTCTCTCGATCAGACACTTAGAAAAAAAACGGAAAAAAAAAAAAAAAAATTCGGATTTTTTCTAAGTACAAAATCGAGAGAGGCTAAAAATCACCTCTTTTTCCTTCTATCGATCAGACACTTAGAAAAAAAACGGAAAAAAAAAAAAAAAATTTGGATTTTTTCTAAGTACAAAATCGAGAGAGGCTAAAAATCACCTCTTTTTCCTTCTCTCGATCAGACACTTAGAAAAAAAACGGAAAAAAAAAAAAAAAAAATTTGGATTTTTTGTAAGTACAAAATCGAGAGTGGCTAAAAATCACCTCTTTTTCCTTCTCTCGATCAGACACTTAGAAAAAAAAATGAAAAAAAAAAAAAAAAAGTTGGATTTTTTCTAAGTACAAAATCAAGAGAGGCTAAAAATCACCTCTTTTTCCTTCTCTCGATCAGACACTTAGAAAAAAAACGGAAAAAAAAAAAAAAAAAATTTGGATTTTTTCTAAGTACAAAATCGAGAGAGGCTAAAAATCACCTCTTTTTCCTTCTATCGATCAGACACTTAGAAAAAAAACGGAAAAAAAAAAAAAAAAAATTTGGATTTTTTCTAAGTACAAAATCGAGAGTGGCTAAAAATCACCTCTTTTTCCTTCTCTCGATCAGACACTTAGAAAAAAAAATGAAAAAAAAAAAAAAAAAATTGGATTTTTTCTAAGTACAAAATCAAGAGAGGCTAAAAATCACCTCTTTTTCCTTCTCTCGATCAGACACTAAGAAAAAAAACGGTAAAAAAAAAAAAAAAAATTTGGATTTTTTCTAAGTACAAAATCGAGAGAGGCTAAAAATCACCTCTTTTTCCTTCTCTCGATCAGACACTTAGAAAAAAAACGGAAAAAAAAAAAAAAAAATTGGATTTTTTCTAAGTACAAAATCGAGAGTGGCTAAAAATCACCTCTTTTTCCTTCTCTCGATCAGACACTTAGAAAAAAAAATGAAAAAAAAAAAAAAAAAATTGGTTTTTTCTAAGTACAAAATCGAGAGAGGTTAAAAATCACCTCTTTTTCCTTCTCTCGATCAGACACTTAGAAAAAAAACGGAAAAAAAAAAAAAAAAAATTTGGATTTTTTCTAAGTACAAAATCGAGAGAGGCTAAAAATCACCTCTTTTTCCTTCTCTCGATCAGACACTTAGAAAAAAAAATGAAAAAAAAAAAAAAAAAATTGGATTTTTTCTAAGTACAAAATCAAGAGAGGCTAAAAATCACCTCTTTTTCCTTCTCTCGATCAGACACTTAGAAAAAAAACGGAAAAAAAAAAATTTGGATTTTTTCTAAGTACAAAATCGAGAGTGGCTAAAATCACCTCTTTTTCCTTCTCTCGATCAGACACTTAGGAAAAAAACGGAAAAAAAAAAAAAAAAATTTGGATTTTTTCTAAGTACAAAATCGAGAGAGGCTAAAAATCACCTCTTTTTCCTTCTCTCGATCAGACACTTAGAAAAAAAACGGAAAAAAAAAAAAAAAAAATTTGGATTTTTTCTAAGTACAAAATCGAGAGAGGCTAAAAATCACCTCTTTTTCCTTCTCTCGATCAGACACTTAGAAAAAAAACGGAAAAAAAAAAAAAAAATTTGGATTTTTTGTAAGTACAAAATCGAGAGTGGCTAAAAATCACCTCTTTTTCCTTCCCTCGATCAGACACTTAGAAAAAAAAAAGAAAAAAAAAAAAAAAATTGGATTTTTTCTAAGTACAAAATCAAGAGAGGCTAAAAATCACCTCTTTTTCCTTCTCTCGATCAGACACTTAGAAAAAAAACTGAAAAAAAAAAAAAAAAAATTTGGATTTTTTCTAAGTACAAAATCGAGAGAGGCTAAAAATCACCTCTTTTTCCTTCTCTCGATCAGACACTTAGAAAAAAAACTGAAAAAAAAAAAAAAAAATTTGGATTTTTTCTAAGTACAAAATCGAGAGAGGCTAAAAATCACCTCTTTTTCCTTCTCTCGATCAGACACTTAGAAAAAAAAATGAAAAAAAAAAAAAAAAATTGGATTTTTTCTAAGTACAAAATCAAGAGAGGCTAAAAATCACCTCTTTTTCCTTCTCTCGATCAGACACTTAGAAAAAAAACGGAAAAAAAAAAAAAAAAAATTTGGATTTTTTCTAAGTACAAAATCGAGAGTGGCTAAAAATCACCTCTTTTTCCTTCTCTCGATCAGACACTTAGAAAAAAAAATGAAAAAAAAAAAAAAAAATTGGATTTTTTCTAAGTACAAAATCAAGAGAGGCTAAAAATCACCTCTTTTTCCTTCTCTCGATCAGACACTTAGAAAAAAAACGGTAAAAAAAAAAAAAAAAATTTGGATTTTTTCTAAGTACAAAATCGAGAGAGGCTAAAAATCACCTCTTTTTCCTTCTCTCGATCAGACACTTAGAAAAAAAACGGAAAAAAAAAAAAAAAAAATTGGATTTTTTCTAAGTACAAAATCGAGAGTGGCTAAAAATCACCTCTTTTTCCTTCTCTCGATCAGACATTTAGAAAAAAAAATGAAAAAAAAAAAAAAAAATTGGATTTTTTCTAAGTACAAAATCGAGAGAGGCTAAAAATCACCTCTTTTTCCTTCTCTCGATCAGACACTTAGAAAAAAAACGGAAAAAAAAAAAAAAAAAATTTGGATTTTTTCTTAGTACAAAATCGAGAGAGGCTAAAAATCACCTCTTTTTCCTTCTCTCGATCAGACACTTAGAAAAAAAAAAGAAAAAAAAAAAAAAAAAATTGGATTTTTTCTAAGTACAAAATCAAGAGAGGCTAAAAATCACCTCTTTTTCCTTCTCTCGATCAGACACTTAGAAAAAAAATGGAAAAAAAAAAAATTTGGATTTTTTCTAAGTACAAAATCGAGAGTGGCTAAAATCACCTCTTTTTCCTTCTCTCGATCAGACACTTAGAAAAAAACGGAAAAAAAAAAAAAAAAAATTGGATTTTTTCTAAGTACAAAATCGAGAGAGGCTAAAAATCACCTCTTTTTCCTTCTCTCGATCAGACACTTAGAAAAAAAACGGAAAAAAAAAAAAAAAAAATTTGGATTTTTTCTTAGTACAAAATCGAGAGAGGCTAAAAATCACCTCTTTTTCCTTCTCTCGATCAGACACTTAGAAAAAAAACTGAAAAAAAAAAAAAAAAAATTTGGATTTTTTCTAAGTACAAAATCGAGAGAGGCTAAAAATCACCTCTTTTTCCTTCTCTCGATCAGACACTTAGAAAAAAAAAAGAAAAAAAAAAAAAAAATTGGATTTTTTCTAAGTACAAAATCGAGAGTGGCTAAAAATCACCTCTTTTTTCTTCTCTCGATCAGACACTTAGAAAAAAAAAAGAAAAAAAAAAAAAAATTGGATTTTTTCTAAGTACAAAATCAAGAGAGGCTAAAAATCACCTCTTTTTCCTTCTCTCGATCAGACACTTAGAAAAAAAACGGGAAAAAAAAAAAAAAAAATTTGGATTTTTTCTAAGTACAAAATAGAGAGTGGCTAAAAATCACCTCTTTTTCCTTCTCTCGATCAGACACTTAGAAAAAAAACGGAAAAAAAAAAAAATAATTTGGATTTTTTCTAAGTACAAAATCGAGAGTGGCTAGAAATCACCTCTTTTTCCTTCTCTCGATCAGACACTTAGAAAAAAAACGGAAAAAAAAAAAAAAACATTTGGATTTTTTCTAAGTACAAAATCGAGAGAGGCTAAAAATCACCTCTTTTTCCTTCTCTCGATCAAACACTTAGAAAAAAAACGGAAAAAAAAAAAAAAAAAATTTGGATTTTTTGTAAGTACAAAATCGAGAGTGGCTAAAAATCACCTCTTTTTCCTTCTCTCGATCAGACACTTAGAAAAAAAAATGAAAAAAAAAAAAAAAAATTGGATTTTTTCTAAGTACAAAATCAAGAGAGGCTAAAAATCACCTCTTTTTCCTTCTCTCGATCAGACACTTAAAAAAAAACGGAAAAAAAAAAAAAAAAAATTTGGATTTTTTCTAAGTACAAAATCGAGAGAGGCTAAAAATCACCTCTTTTTCCTTCTATCGATCAGACACTTAGAAAAAAAACGGGAAAAAAAAAAAAAAAATTTGGATTTTTTCTAAGTACAAAATCGAGAGTGGCTAAAAATCACCTCTTTTTCCTTCTCTCGATCAGACACTTAGAAACAAAAATGAAAAAAAAAAAAAAAAAAATGGATTTTTTCTAAGTACAAAATCAAGAGAGGCTAAAAATCACCTCTTTTTCCTTCTCTCGATCAGACACTTAAAAAAAAACGGTAAAAAAAAAAAAAAAAATTTGGATTTTTTCTAAGTACAAAATCGAGAGAGGCTAAAAATCACCTCTTTTTCCTTCTCTCGATCAGACACTTAGAAAAAAAACGGAAAAAAAAAAAAAAAATTTGGATTTTTTCTAAGTACAAAATCGAGAGTGGCTAAAAATCACCTCTTTTGCCTTCTCTCGATCAGACACTTAGAAAAAAAAATGAAAAAAAAAAAAAAAAAATTGGATTTTTTCTAAGTACAAAATCGAGAGAGGCTAAAAATCACCTCTTTTTCCTTCTCTCGATCAGACACTTAGAAAAAAAACGGGAAAAAAAAAAAAAAAAATTTGGATTTTTTCTAAGTACAAAATCGAGAGTGGCTTAAAAATCACCTCTTTTTCCTTCTCTCGATCAGACACTTAGAAAAAAAAATGAAAAAAAAAAAAAAAAAATTTGATTTTTTCTAAGTACAAAATCAAGAGAGGCTAAAAATCACCTCTTTTTCCTTCTCTCGATCAGACACTTAGAAAAAAAACGGAAAAAAAAAAAAAAAAATTTGGATTTTTTCTAAGTACAAAATCGAGAGAGGCTAAAAATCACCTCTTTTTCCTTCTATCGATCAGACACTTAGAAAAAAAACGGAAAAAAAAAAAAAAAATTTGGATTTTTTCTAAGTACAAAATCGAGAGAGGCTAAAAATCACCTCTTTTTCCTTCTCTCGATCAGACACTTAGAAAAAAAACGGAAAAAAAAAAAAAAAAAAATTGGATTTTTTGTAAGTACAAAATCGAGAGTGGCTAAAAATCACCTCTTTTTCCTTCTCTCGATCAGACACTTAGAAAAAAAAATGAAAAAAAAAAAAAAAAAATTGGATTTTTTCTAAGTACAAAATCAAGAGAGGCTAAAAATCACCTCTTTTTCCTTCTCTCGATCAGACACTTAGAAAAAAAACGGTAAAAAAAAAAAAAAAAAATTGGATTTTTTCTAAGTACAAAATCGAGAGAGGCTAAAAAGCACCTCTTTTTCCTTCTCTCGATCAGACACTTAGAAAAAAAACGGGAAAAAAAAAAAAAAAATTTGGATTTTTTCTAAGTACAAAATCGAGAGTGGCTTAAAAATCACCTCTTTTTCCTTCTCTCGATCAGACACTTAGAAAAAAAAATGAAAAAAAAAAAAAAAAAATTTGATTTTTTCTAAGTACAAAATCAAGAGAGGCTAAAAATCACCTCTTTTTCCTTCTCTCGATCAGACACTTAGAAAAAAAACGGAAAAAAAAAAAAAAAAATTTGGATTTTTTCTAAGTACAAAATCGAGAGAGGCTAAAAATCACCTCTTTTTCCTTCTATCGATCAGACACTTAGAAAAAAAACGGAAAAAAAAAAAAAAAATTTGGATTTTTTCTAAGTACAAAATCGAGAGAGGCTAAAAATCACCTCTTTTTCCTTCTCTCGATCAGACACTTAGAAAAAAAACGGAAAAAAAAAAAAAAAAAAATTGGATTTTTTGTAAGTACAAAATCGAGAGTGGCTAAAAATCACCTCTTTTTCCTTCTCTCGATCAGACACTTAGAAAAAAAAATGAAAAAAAAAAAAAAAAAATTGGATTTTTTCTAAGTACAAAATCAAGAGAGGCTAAAAATCACCTCTTTTTCCTTCTCTCGATCAGACACTTAGAAAAAAAACGGTAAAAAAAAAAAAAAAAATTTGGATTTTTTCTAAGTACAAAATCGAGAGAGGCTAAAAATCACCTCTTTTTCCTTCTCTCGATCAGACACTTAGAAAAAAAACGGAAAAAAAAAAAAAAAATTGGATTTTTTCTAAGTACAAAATCGAGAGTGGCTAAAAATCACCTCTTTTTCCTTCTCTCGATCAGACACTTAGAAAAAAAAATGAAAAAAAAAAAAAAAAAATTGGATTTTTTCTAAGTACAAAATCGAGAGAGGTTAAAAATCACCTCTTTTTCCTTCTCTCGATCAGACACTTAGAAAAAAAACGGAAAAAAAAAAAAAAAAAATTTGGATTTTTTCTAAGTACAAAATCGAGAGAGGCTAAAAATCACCTCTTTTTCCTTCTCTCGATCAGACACTTAGAAAAAAAAATGAAAAAAAAAAAAAAAAAATTGGATTTTTTCTAAGTACAAAATCAAGAGAGGCTAAAAATCACCTCTTTTTCCTTCTCTCGATCAGACACTTAGAAAAAAAACGGAAAAAAAAAAATTTGGATTTTTTCTAAGTACAAAATCGAGAGTGGCTAAAATCACCTCTTTTTCCTTCTCTCGATCAGACACTTAAGAAAAAAACGGAAAAAAAAAAAAAAAATTTGGATTTTTTCTAAGTACAAAATCGAGAGTGGTTAAAAATCACCTCTTTTTCCTTCTCTCGATCAGACACTTAGAAAAAAAACGGGAAAAAAAAAAAAAAAAATTTGGATTTTTTCTAAGTACAAAATCGAGAGAGGCTAAAAATCACCTCTTTTTCCTTCTCTCGATCAGACACTTAGAAAAAAAAATGAAAAAAAAAAAAAAAAAATTTGATTTTTTCTAAGTACAAAATCAAGAGAGGCTAAAAATCACCTCTTTTTCCTTCTCTCGATCAGACACTTAGAAAAAAAACGGAAAAAAAAAAAAAAAAAATTTGGATTTTTTGTAAGTACAAAATCGAGAGTGGCTAAAAATCACCTCTTTTTCCTTCTCTCGATCAGACACTTAGAAAAAAAAATGAAAAAAAAAAAAAAAAAGTTGGATTTTTTCTAAGTACAAAATCAAGAGAGGCTAAAAATCACCTCTTTTTCCTTCTCTCGATCAGACACTTAGAAAAAAAACGGAAAAAAAAAAAAAAAAAATTTGGATTTTTTCTAAGTACAAAATCGAGAGAGGCTAAAAATCACCTCTTTTTCCTTCTATCGATCAGACACTTAGAAAAAAAACGGAAAAAAAAAAAAAAAAAATTTGGATTTTTTCTAAGTACAAAATCGAGAGTGGCTAAAAATCACCTCTTTTTCCTTCTCTCGATCAGACACTTAGAAAAAAAAATGAAAAAAAAAAAAAAAAAATTGGATTTTTTCTAAGTACAAAATCAAGAGAGGCTAAAAATCACCTCTTTTTCCTTCTCTCGATCAGACACTAAGAAAAAAAACGGTAAAAAAAAAAAAAAAAATTTGGATTTTTTCTAAGTACAAAATCGAGAGAGGCTAAAAATCACCTCTTTTTCCTTCTCTCGATCAGACACTTAGAAAAAAAACGGAAAAAAAAAAAAAAAAATTGGATTTTTTCTAAGTACAAAATCGAGAATGGCTAAAAATCACCTCTTTTTCCTTCTCTCGATCAGACACTTAGAAAAAAAAATGAAAAAAAAAAAAAAAAAATTGGTTTTTTCTAAGTACAAAATCGAGAGAGGTTAAAAATCACCTCTTTTTCCTTCTCTCGATCAGACACTTAGAAAAAAAACGGAAAAAAAAAAAAAAAAAATTTGGATTTTTTCTAAGTACAAAATCGAGAGAGGCTAAAAATCACCTCTTTTTCCTTCTCTCGATCAGACACTTAGAAAAAAAAATGAAAAAAAAAAAAAAAAAATTGGATTTTTTCTAAGTACAAAATCAAGAGAGGCTAAAAATCACCTCTTTTTCCTTCTCTCGATCAGACACTTAGAAAAAAAACGGAAAAAAAAAAATTTGGATTTTTTCTAAGTACAAAATCGAGAGTGGCTAAAATCACCTCTTTTTCCTTCTCTCGATCAGACACTTAGGAAAAAAACGGAAAAAAAAAAAAAAAAAATTGGATTTTTTCTAAGTACAAAATCGAGAGAGGCTAAAAATCACCTCTTTTTCCTTCTCTCGATCAGACACTTAGAAAAAAAACGGAAAAAAAAAAAAAAAAAATTTGGATTTTTTCTAAGTACAAAATCGAGAGAGGCTAAAAATCACCTCTTTTTCCTTCTCTCGATCAGACACTTAGAAAAAAAACTGAAAAAAAAAAAAAAAAATTTTGGATTTTTTCTAAGTACAAAATCGAGAGAGGCTAAAAATCACCTCTTTTTCCTTCTCTCGATCAGACACTTAGAAAAAAAACGGAAAAAAAAAAAAAAAAAAATTGGATTTTTTCTAAGTACAAAATCGAGAGTGGTTAAAAATCACCTCTTTTTCCTTCTCTCGATCAGACACTTAGAAAAAAAACGGAAAAAAAAAAAAAAAAAATTTGGATTTTTTCTAAGTACAAAATCGAGAGAGGCTAAAAATCACCTCTTTTTCCTTCTCTCGATCAGACACTTAGAAAAAAAACAGAAAAAAAAAAAAAAAAAATTTGGATTTTTTCTAAGTACAAAATCGAGAGAGACTAAAAATCACCTCTTTTTCCTTCTCTCGATCAGACACTTAGAAAAAAAACTGAAAAAAAATAAAATAAAATTTGGATTTTTTCTAAGTACAAAATCGAGAGAGGCTAAAAATCACCTCTTTTTCCTTCTCTCGATCAGACACTTAGAAAAAAAAAAGAAAAAAAAAAAAAAAAAATTGGATTTTTTCTAAGTACAAAATCAAGAGAGGCTAAAAATCACCTCTTTTTCCTTCTCTCGATCAGACACTTAGAAAAAAAACGGAAAAAAAAAAAAAAAAAATTGGATTTTTTCTAAGTACAAAATCGAGAGAGGCTAAAAATCACCTCTTTTTCCTTCTCTCGATCAGACACTTAGAAAAAAAACGGAAAAAAAAATAAAAAAATTTTGGATTTTTTCTAAGTACAAAATCGAGAGTGGCTAAAAATCACCTCTTTTTCCTTCTCTCGATCAGACACTTAGAAAAAAAAAAGAAAAAAAAAAAAAAAAATTGGATTTTTTCTTAGTACAAAATCAAGAGAGGCTAAAAATCACCTCTTTTTCCTTCTCTCGATCAGACACTTAGAAAAAAAAAAGAAAAAAAAAAAAAAAAAATTTGGATTTTTTCTAAGTACAAAATCGAGAGAGGCTAAAAATCACCTCTTTTTCCTTCTCTCGATCAGACACTTAGAAAAAAAACTGAAAAAGAAAAAAAAAATTTGGATTTTTTCTAAGTACAAAATCGAGAGAGGCTAAAAATCACCTCTTTTTCCTTCTCTCGATCAGACACTTAGAAAAAAAACTGAAAAAAAAAAAATTGGATTTTTTCTAAGTACAAAATCGAGAGAGGCTAAAAATCACCTCTTTTTCCTTCTCTCGATCAGACACTTAGAAAAAAAACGGAAAAAAAAAAAAAAAAAATTTGGATTTTTTCTAAGTACAAAATCGAGAGTGGCTAGAAATCACCTCTTTTTCCTTCTCTCGATCAGACACTTAGAAAAAAAACTGAAAAAAAAAAAAAAAAAATTGGATTTTTTCTAAGTACAAAATCAAGAGAGGCTAAAAATCACCTCTTTTTCCTTCTCTCGATCAGACACTTAGAAAAAAAACGGAAAAAAAAAAAATAAAAATTTGGATTGTTTCTAAGTACAAAATCGAGAGAGGCTAAAAATCACCTCTTTTTCCTTCTCTCGATCAGACACTTAGAAAAAAAACGGAAAAAAAAAAAAAAAAAATTTGGATTTTTTCTAAGTACAAAATCGAGAGTGGCTAAAAATCACCTCTTTTTCCTTCTCTCGATCAGACACTTAGAAAAAAAAATGAAAAAAAATTAAAAAAAATTGGATTTTTTCTAAGTACAAAATCGAGAGAGGCTAAAAATCACCTCTTTTTCCTTCTCTCGATCAGACACTTAGAAAAATAACGGAAAAAAAAAAAAAAAAAATTTGGATTTTTTCTAAGTACAAAATCGAGAGAGGCTAAAAATCACCTCTTTTTCCTTCTATCGATCAGACACTTAGAAAAAAAACGGAAAAAAAAAAAAAAAAATGTGGATTTTTTCTAAGTACAAAATCGAGAGTGGCTAAAAATCACCTCTTTTTCCTTCTCTCGATCAGACACTTAGAAAAAAAAATGAAAAAAAAAAAAAAAAAATTGGATTTTTTTCTAAGTACAAAATCAAGAGAGGCTAAAAATCACCTCTTTTTCCTTCTCTCGATCAGACACTTAGAAAAAAAACGGAAAAAAAAAAAAAAAAAAATTTGGATTTTTTCTAAGTACAAAATCGAGAGAGGCTAAAAATCACCTCTTTTTCCTTCTATCGATCAGACACTTAGAAAAAAAACGGAAAAAAAAAAAAAAAAAATTTGGATTTTTTCTAAGTACAAAATCGAGAGTGGCTAAAAATCACCTCTTTTTCCTTCTCTCGATCAGACACTTAGAAAAAAAAATGAAAAAAAATTAAAAAAAATTGGATTTTTTCTAAGTACAAAATCGAGAGAGGCTAAAAATCACCTCTTTTTCCTTCTCTCGATCAGACACTTAGAAAAATAACGGAAAAAAAAAAAAAAAAAATCTGGATTTTTTCTAAGTACAAAATCGAGAGAGGCTAAAAATCACCTCTTTTTCCTTCTATCGATCAGACACTTAGAAAAAAAACGGAAAAAAAAAAAAAAAAATGTGGATTTTTTCTAAGTACAAAATCGAGAGTGGCTAAAAATCACCTCTTTTTCCTTCTCTCGATCAGACACTTAGAAAAAAAAATGAAAAAAAAAAAAAAAAAATTGGATTTTTTTCTAAGTACAAAATCAAGAGAGGCTAAAAATCACCTCTTTTTCCTTCTCTCGATCAGACACTTAGAAAAAAAACGGAAAAAAAAAAAAAAAAAAATTTGGATTTTTTCTAAGTACAAAATCGAGAGAGGCTAAAAATCACCTCTTTTTCCTTCTATCGATCAGACACTTAGAAAAAAAACGGAAAAAAAAAAAAAAAAAATTTGGATTTTTTCTAAGTACAAAATCGAGAGTGGCTAAAAATCACCTCTTTTTCCTTCTCTCGATCAGACACTTAGAAAAAAAAATGAAAAAAAAAAAAAAAAAATTGGATTTTTTCTAAGTACAAAATCAAGAGAGGCTAAAAATCACCTCTTTTTCCTTCTCTCGATCAGACACTAAGAAAAAAAACGGTAAAAAAAAAAAAAAAAATTTGGATTTTTTCTAAGTACAAAATCGAGAGAGGCTAAAAATCACCTCTTTTTCCTTCTCTCGATCAGACACTTAGAAAAAAAACGGAAAAAAAAAAAAAAAAATTGGATTTTTTCTAAGTACAAAATCGAGAGTGGCTAAAAATCACCTCTTTTTCCTTCTCTCGATCAGACACTTAGAAAAAAAAATGAAAAAAAAAAAAAAAAAATTGGTTTTTTCTAAGTACAAAATCGAGAGAGGTTAAAAATCACCTCTTTTTCCTTCTCTCGATCAGACACTTAGAAAAAAAACGGAAAAAAAAAAAAAAAAAATTTGGATTTTTTCTAAGTACAAAATCGAGAGAGGCTAAAAATCACCTCTTTTTCCTTCTCTCGATCAGACACTTAGAAAAAAAAATGAAAAAAAAAAAAAAAAAATTGGATTTTTTCTAAGTACAAAATCAAGAGAGGCTAAAAATCACCTCTTTTTCCTTCTCTCGATCAGACACTTAGAAAAAAAACGGAAAAAAAAAAATTTGGATTTTTTCTAAGTACAAAATCGAGAGTGGCTAAAATCACCTCTTTTTCCTTCTCTCGATCAGACACTTAGGAAAAAAACGGAAAAAAAAAAAAAAAAATTTGGATTTTTTCTAAGTACAAAATCGAGAGAGGCTAAAAATCACCTCTTTTTCCTTCTCTCGATCAGACACTTAGAAAAAAAACGGAAAAAAAAAAAAAAAAAATTTGGATTTTTTCTAAGTACAAAATCGAGAGAGGCTAAAAATCACCTCTTTTTCCTTCTCTCGATCAGACACTTAGAAAAAAAACGGAAAAAAAAAAAAAAAATTTGGATTTTTTGTAAGTACAAAATCGAGAGTGGCTAAAAATCACCTCTTTTTCCTTCCCTCGATCAGACACTTAGAAAAAAAAAAGAAAAAAAAAAAAAAAATTGGATTTTTTCTAAGTACAAAATCAAGAGAGGCTAAAAATCACCTCTTTTTCCTTCTCTCGATCAGACACTTAGAAAAAAAACTGAAAAAAAAAAAAAAAAAATTTGGATTTTTTCTAAGTACAAAATCGAGAGAGGCTAAAAATCACCTCTTTTTCCTTCTCTCGATCAGACACTTAGAAAAAAAACTGAAAAAAAAAAAAAAAAATTTGGATTTTTTCTAAGTACAAAATCGAGAGAGGCTAAAAATCACCTCTTTTTCCTTCTCTCGATCAGACACTTAGAAAAAAAAAAGAAAAAAAAAAAAAAAAATTGGATTTTTTCTAAGTACAAAATCAAGAGAGGCTAAAAATCACCTCTTTTTCCTTCTCTCGATCAGACACTTAGAAAAAAAACGGAAAAAAAAAAAAAAAAATTTGGATTTTTTCTAAGTACAAAATCGAGAGAGGCTAAAAATCACCTCTTTTTCCTTTTCTCGATCAGACACTTAGAAAAAAAACGGAAAAAAAAAAAATAAAATTTGGATTTTTTCTAAGTACAAAATCGAGAGAGGCTAAAAATCACCTCTTTTTCCTTCTCTCGATCAGACACTTAGAAAAAAAACGGAAAAAAAAAAAAAAAAAATTTGGATTTTTTCTAAGTACAAAATCGAGAGAGGCTAAAAATCACCTCTTTTTCCTTCTCTCGATCAGACACTTAGAAAAAAAACGGAAAAAAAAAAAAAAAAAATTTGGATTTTTTCTAAGTACAAAATCGAGAGTGGCTAAAAATCACCTCTTTTTCCTTCTCTCGATCAGACACTTAGAAAAAAAACGGAAAAAAAAAAAAAAAAAATTTGGATTTTTTCTAAGTACAAAATCGAGAGAGGCTAAAAATCACCTCTTTTTCCTTCTCTCGATCAGACACTTAGAAAAAAAACGGAAAAAAAAAAAAAAAAAATTTGGATTTTTTCTAAGTACAAAATCGAGAGTGGCTAAAAATCACCTCTTTTTCCTTCTCTCGATCAGACACTTAGAAAAAAAACGGAAAAAAAAAAAAAAAAAATTTGGATTTTTTCTAAGTACAAAATCGAGAGTGGCTAAAAATCACCTCTTTTTCCTTTTCTCGATCA
The DNA here is from genome assembly GCF_033978785.1 of Entelurus aequoreus. Classification (NCBI taxonomy): domain Eukaryota; kingdom Metazoa; phylum Chordata; class Actinopteri; order Syngnathiformes; family Syngnathidae; genus Entelurus; species Entelurus aequoreus. Next base: position 28,545 of record NW_026908072.1, on the reverse strand, counting down.
GACACTTAGAAAAAAAACGGAAAAAAAAAAATAAAAAAATTGGATTTTTTCTAAGTACAAAATCGAGAGAGGCTAAAAATCACCTCTTTTTCCTTCTCTCGATCAGACACTTAGAAAAAAACGGGAAAAAAAAAAAAAAAAAATTGGATTTTTTCTAAGTACAAAATCGAGAATGGCTAAAAATCACCTCTTTTTCCTTCTCTCGATCAGACACTTAGAAAAAAAAATGAAAAAAAAAAAAAAAAAATTGGTTTTTTCTAAGTACAAAATCGAGAGAGGTTAAAAATCACCTCTTTTTCCTTCTCTCGATCAGACACTTAGAAAAAAAACGGAAAAAAAAAAAAAAAAAATTTGGATTTTTTCTAAGTACAAAATCGAGAGAGGCTAAAAATCACCTCTTTTTCCTTCTCTCGATCAGACACTTAGAAAAAAAAATGAAAAAAAAAAAAAAAAAATTGGATTTTTTCTAAGTACAAAATCAAGAGAGGCTAAAAATCACCTCTTTTTCCTTCTCTCGATCAGACACTTAGAAAAAAAACGGAAAAAAAAAAATTTGGATTTTTTCTAAGTACAAAATCGAGAGTGGCTAAAATCACCTCTTTTTCCTTCTCTCGATCAGACACTTAGGAAAAAAACGGAAAAAAAAAAAAAAAAATTTGGATTTTTTCTAAGTACAAAATCGAGAGAGGCTAAAAATCACCTCTTTTTCCTTCTCTCGATCAGACACTTAGAAAAAAAACGGAAAAAAAAAAAAAAAAAATTTGGATTTTTTCTAAGTACAAAATCGAGAGAGGCTAAAAATCACCTCTTTTTCCTTCTCTCGATCAGACACTTAGAAAAAAAACTGAAAAAAAAAAAAAAAAATTTTGGATTTTTTCTAAGTACAAAATCGAGAGAGGCTAAAAATCACCTCTTTTTCCTTCTCTCGATCAGACACTTAGAAAAAAAACGGAAAAAAAAAAAAAAAAAAATTGGATTTTTTCTAAGTACAAAATCGAGAGTGGTTAAAAATCACCTCTTTTTCCTTCTCTCGATCAGACACTTAGAAAAAAAACGGAAAAAAAAAAAAAAAAAATTTGGATTTTTTCTAAGTACAAAATCGAGAGAGGCTAAAAATCACCTCTTTTTCCTTCTCTCGATCAGACACTTAGAAAAAAAACAGAAAAAAAAAAAAAAAAAATTTGGATTTTTTCTAAGTACAAAATCGAGAGAGACTAAAAATCACCTCTTTTTCCTTCTCTCGATCAGACACTTAGAAAAAAAACTGAAAAAAAATAAAATAAAATTTGGATTTTTTCTAAGTACAAAATCGAGAGAGGCTAAAAATCACCTCTTTTTCCTTCTCTCGATCAGACACTTAGAAAAAAAAAAGAAAAAAAAAAAAAAAAATTGGATTTTTTCTAAGTACAAAATCAAGAGAGGCTAAAAATCACCTCTTTTTCCTTCTCTCGATCAGACACTTAGAAAAAAAACGGAAAAAAAAAAAAAAAAAATTGGATTTTTTCTAAGTACAAAATCGAGAGAGGCTAAAAATCACCTCTTTTTCCTTCTCTCGATCAGACACTTAGAAAAAAAACGGGAAAAAAAATAAAAAAATTTTGGATTTTTTCTAAGTACAAAATCGAGAGTGGCTAAAAATCACCTCTTTTTCCTTCTCTCGATCAGACACTTAGAAAAAAAAAAGAAAAAAAAAAAAAAAAATTGGATTTTTTCTTAGTACAAAATCAAGAGAGGCTAAAAATCACCTCTTTTTCCTTCTCTCGATCAGACACTTAGAAAAAAAAAAGAAAAAAAAAAAAAAAAAATTTGGATTTTTTCTAAGTACAAAATCGAGAGAGGCTAAAAATCACCTCTTTTTCCTTCTCTCGATCAGACACTTAGAAAAAAAACTGAAAAAGAAAAAAAAAAATTTGGATTTTTTCTAAGTACAAAATCGAGAGAGGCTAAAAATCACCTCTTTTTCCTTCTCTCGATCAGACACTTAGAAAAAAAACTGAAAAAAAAAAAATTGGATTTTTTCTAAGTACAAAATCGAGAGAGGCTAAAAATCACCTCTTTTTCCTTCTCTCGATCAGACACTTAGAAAAAAAACGGAAAAAAAAAAAAAAAAAATTTGGATTTTTTCTAAGTACAAAATCGAGAGTGGCTAGAAATCACCTCTTTTTCCTTCTCTCGATCAGACACTTAGAAAAAAAACTGAAAAAAAAAAAAAAAAATTGGATTTTTTCTAAGTACAAAATCAAGAGAGGCTAAAAATCACCTCTTTTTCCTTCTCTCGATCAGACACTTAGAAAAAAAACGGAAAAAAAAAAAAAAAAAATTTGGATTGTTTCTAAGTACAAAATCGAGAGAGGCTAAAAATCACCTCTTTTTCCTTCTCTCGATCAGACACTTAGAAAAAAAACGGAAAAAAAAAAAAAAAAAATTTGGATTTTTTCTAAGTACAAAATCGAGAGTGGCTAAAAATCACCTCTTTTTCCTTCTCTCGATCAGACACTTAGAAAAAAAAATGAAAAAAAATTAAAAAAAATTGGATTTTTTCTAAGTACAAAATCGAGAGAGGCTAAAAATCACCTCTTTTTCCTTCTCTCGATCAGACACTTAGAAAAATAACGGAAAAAAAAAAAAAAAAAATTTGGATTTTTTCTAAGTACAAAATCGAGAGAGGCTAAAAATCACCTCTTTTTCCTTCTATCGATCAGACACTTAGAAAAAAAACGGAAAAAAAAAAAAAAAAATGTGGATTTTTTCTAAGTACAAAATCGAGAGTGGCTAAAAATCACCTCTTTTTCCTTCTCTCGATCAGACACTTAGAAAAAAAAATGAAAAAAAAAAAAAAAAAATTGGATTTTTTTCTAAGTACAAAATCAAGAGAGGCTAAAAATCACCTCTTTTTCCTTCTCTCGATCAGACACTTAGAAAAAAAACGGAAAAAAAAAAAAAAAAAAATTTGGATTTTTTCTAAGTACAAAATCGAGAGAGGCTAAAAATCACCTCTTTTTCCTTCTATCGATCAGACACTTAGAAAAAAAACGGAAAAAAAAAAAAAAAAAATTTGGATTTTTTCTAAGTACAAAATCGAGAGTGGCTAAAAATCACCTCTTTTTCCTTCTCTCGATCAGACACTTAGAAAAAAAAATGAAAAAAAAAAAAAAAAATTGGATTTTTTCTAAGTACAAAATCAAGAGAGGCTAAAAATCACCTCTTTTTCCTTCTCTCGATCAGACACTAAGAAAAAAAACGGTAAAAAAAAAAAAAAAAATTTGGATTTTTTCTAAGTACAAAATCGAGAGAGGCTAAAAATCACCTCTTTTTCCTTCTCTCGATCAGACACTTAGAAAAAAAACGGAAAAAAAAAAAAAAAAATTGGATTTTTTCTAAGTACAAAATCGAGAGTGGCTAAAAATCACCTCTTTTTCCTTCTCTCGATCAGACACTTAGAAAAAAAAATGAAAAAAAAAAAAAAAAAATTGGTTTTTTCTAAGTACAAAATCGAGAGAGGTTAAAAATCACCTCTTTTTCCTTCTCTCGATCAGACACTTAGAAAAAAAACGGAAAAAAAAAAAAAAAAAATTTGGATTTTTTCTAAGTACAAAATCGAGAGAGGCTAAAAATCACCTCTTTTTCCTTCTCTCGATCAGACACTTAGAAAAAAAAATGAAAAAAAAAAAAAAAAAATTGGATTTTTTCTAAGTACAAAATCAAGAGAGGCTAAAAATCACCTCTTTTTCCTTCTCTCGATCAGACACTTAGAAAAAAAACGGAAAAAAAAAAATTTGGATTTTTTCTAAGTACAAAATCGAGAGTGGCTAAAATCACCTCTTTTTCCTTCTCTCGATCAGACACTTAGGAAAAAAACGGAAAAAAAAAAAAAAAAATTTGGATTTTTTCTAAGTACAAAATCGAGAGTGGCTAAAAATCACCTCTTTTTCCTTCTCTCGATCAGACACTTAGAAAAAAAAATGAAAAAAAAAAAAAAAAAATTGGATTTTTTTCTAAGTACAAAATCAAGAGAGGCTAAAAATCACCTCTTTTTCCTTCTCTCGATCAGACACTTAGAAAAAAAACGGAAAAAAAAAAAAAAAAAAAATTTGGATTTTTTCTAAGTACAAAATCGAGAGAGGCTAAAAATCACCTCTTTTTCCTTCTATCGATCAGACACTTAGAAAAAAAACGGAAAAAAAAAAAAAAAAAATTTGGATTTTTTCTAAGTACAAAATCGAGAGTGGCTAAAAATCACCTCTTTTTCCTTCTCTCGATCAGACACTTAGAAAAAAAAATGAAAAAAAAAAAAAAAAAATTGGATTTTTTCTAAGTACAAAATCAAGAGAGGCTAAAAATCACCTCTTTTTCCTTCTCTCGATCAGACACTAAGAAAAAAAACGGTAAAAAAAAAAAAAAAAATTTGGATTTTTTCTAAGTACAAAATCGAGAGAGGCTAAAAATCACCTCTTTTTCCTTCTCTCGATCAGACACTTAGAAAAAAAACGGAAAAAAAAAAAAAAAAATTGGATTTTTTCTAAGTACAAAATCGAGAGTGGCTAAAAATCACCTCTTTTTCCTTCTCTCGATCAGACACTTAGAAAAAAAAATGAAAAAAAAAAAAAAAAAATTGGTTTTTTCTAAGTACAAAATCGAGAGAGGTTAAAAATCACCTCTTTTTCCTTCTCTCGATCAGACACTTAGAAAAAAAACGGAAAAAAAAAAAAAAAAAAATTTGGATTTTTTCTAAGTACAAAATCGAGAGAGGCTAAAAATCACCTCTTTTTCCTTCTCTCGATCAGACACTTAGAAAAAAAAATGAAAAAAAAAAAAAAAAAATTGGATTTTTTCTAAGTACAAAATCAAGAGAGGCTAAAAATCACCTCTTTTTCCTTCTCTCGATCAGACACTTAGAAAAAAAACGGAAAAAAAAAAAATTTGGATTTTTTCTAAGTACAAAATCGAGAGTGGCTAAAATCACCTCTTTTTCCTTCTCTCGATCAGACACTTAGGAAAAAAACGGAAAAAAAAAAAAAAAAATTTGGATTTTTTCTAAGTACAAAATCGAGAGAGGCTAAAAATCACCTCTTTTTCCTTCTCTCGATCAGACACTTAGAAAAAAAACGGAAAAAAAAAAAAAAAAAAATTTGGATTTTTTCTAAGTACAAAATCGAGAGAGGCTAAAAATCACCTCTTTTTCCTTCTCTCGATCAGACACTTAGAAAAAAAACGGAAAAAAAAAAAAAAAATTTGGATTTTTTGTAAGTACAAAATCGAGAGTGGCTAAAAATCACCTCTTTTTCCTTCCCTCGATCAGACACTTAGAAAAAAAAAAGAAAAAAAAAAAAAAATTGGATTTTTTCTAAGTACAAAATCAAGAGAGGCTAAAAATCACCTCTTTTTCCTTCTCTCGATCAGACACTTAGAAAAAAAACTGAAAAAAAAAAAAAAAAAATTTGGATTTTTTCTAAGTACAAAATCGAGAGAGGCTAAAAATCACCTCTTTTTCCTTCTCTCGATCAGACACTTAGAAAAAAAACTGAAAAAAAAAAAAAAAATTTGGATTTTTTCTAAGTACAAAATCGAGAGAGGCTAAAAATCACCTCTTTTTCCTTCTCTCGATCAGACACTTAGAAAAAAAAAAGAAAAAAAAAAAAAAAAATTGGATTTTTTCTAAGTACAAAATCAAGAGAGGCTAAAAATCACCTCTTTTTCCTTCTCTCGATCAGACACTTAGAAAAAAAACGGAAAAAAAAAAAAAAAAATTTGGATTTTTTCTAAGTACAAAATCGAGAGAGGCTAAAAATCACCTCTTTTTCCTTTTCTCGATCAGACACTTAGAAAAAAAACGGAAAAAAAAAAAAAATAAAATTTGGATTTTTTCTAAGTACAAAATCGAGAGAGGCTAAAAATCACCTCTTTTTCCTTCTCTCGATCAGACACTTAGAAAAAAAACGGAAAAAAAAAAAAAAAAATTTGGATTTTTTCTAAGTACAAAATCGAGAGAGGCTAAAAATCACCTCTTTTTCCTTCTCTCGATCAGACACTTAGAAAAAAAACGGAAAAAAAAAAAAAAAAAATTTGGATTTTTTCTAAGTACAAAATCGAGAGTGGCTAAAAATCACCTCTTTTTCCTTCTCTCGATCAGACACTTAGAAAAAAAACGGAAAAAAAAAAAAAAAAAATTTGGATTTTTTCTAAGTACAAAATCGAGAGAGGCTAAAAATCACCTCTTTTTCCTTCTCTCGATCAGACACTTAGAAAAAAAACGGAAAAAAAAAAAAAAAAAATTTGGATTTTTTCTAAGTACAAAATCGAGAGTGGCTAAAAATCACCTCTTTTTCCTTCTCTCGATCAGACACTTAGAAAAAAAACGGAAAAAAAAAAAAAAAAAATTTGGATTTTTTCTAAGTACAAAATCGAGAGTGGCTAAAAATCACCTCTTTTTCCTTTTCTCGATCAGACACTTAGAAAAAAAACGGAAAAAAAAAAATAAAAAAATTGGATTTTTTCTAAGTACAAAATCGAGAGAGGCTAAAAATCACCTCTTTTTCCTTCTCTCGATCAGACACTTAGAAAAAAACGGGAAAAAAAAAAAAAAAAATTTGGATTTTTTCTAAGTACAAAATCGAGAGTGGCTAAAAATCACCTCTTTTTCCTTCTCTCGATCAGACACTTAGAAAAAAAACGGAAAAAAAAAAAAAAAAAATTGGATTTTTTCTAAGTACAAAATCGAGAGAGGCTAAAAATCACCTCTTTTTCCTTTTCTCGATCAGACACTTAGAAAAAAAACGGAAAAAAAAAAAAAAAAAAATTGGATTTTTTCTAAGTACAAAATCGAGAGAGGCTAAAAATCACCTCTTTTTCCTTCTCTCGATCAGACACTTAGAAAAAAAACGGAAAAAAAAAAAAAAAAATTTGGATTTTTTCTAAGTACAAAATCGAGAGTGGCTAAAAATCACCTCTTTTTCCTTCTCTCGATCAGACACTTAGAAAAAAAACGGAAAAAAAAAAAAAAAAAATTTGGATTTTTTCTAAGTACAAAATCGAGAGTGGCTAAAAATCACCTCTTTTTCCTTCTCTCGATCAGACACTTAGAAAAAAAAATGAAAAAAAAAAAAAAAAAATTGGATTTTTTCTAAGTACAAAATCGAGAGAGGCTAAAAATCACCTCTTTTTCCTTCTCTCGATCAGACACTTAGAAAAAAAACGGAAAAAAAAAAAAAAAAAAATTTGGATTTTTTCTAAGTACAAAATCGAGAGTGGCTAAAAATCACCTCTTTTTCCTTCTCTCGATCAGACACTTAGAAAAAAAACGGGAAAAAAAAAAAAAAAAATTTGGATTTTTTCTAAGTACAAAATCGAGAGAGGCTAAAAATCACCTCTTTTTCCTTCTCTCGATCAGACACTTAGAAAAAAAACGGAAAAAAAAAAAAAAAAAATTTGGATTTTTTCTAAGTACAAAATCGAGAGTGGCTAAAAATCACCTCCTTTTCCTTCTCTCGATCAGACACTTAGAAAAAAAACGGAAAAAAAAAAAAAAAAAATTTGGATTTTTTCTAAGTACAAAATCGAGAGAGGCTAAAAATCACCTCTTTTTCCTTCTCTCGATCAGACACTTAGAAAAAAAACGGAAAAAAAAAAAAAAAATTTGGATTTTTTCTAAGTACAAAATCGAGAGTGGCTAAAAATCACCTCTTTTTCCTTCTCTCGATCAGACACTTAGAAAAAAAACGGAAAAAAAAAAAAAAAAATTTGGATTTTTTCTAAGTACAAAATCGAGAGAGGCTAAAAATCACCTCTTTTTCCTTTTCTCGATCAGACACTTAGAAAAAAAAATGAAAAAAAAAAATAAAAAATTGGATTTTTTCTAAGTACAAAATCGAGAGAGGCTAAAAATCACCTCTTTTTCATTTTCTCGATCAGACACTTAGAAAAAAAACGGAAAAATTTTTTTTTGATTTTTTCTAAGTACAAAATCGAGAGTGGCTAAAAAACACCTCTTTTTCCTTCTCTCGATCAGACACTTAGAAAAAAAACGGAAAAAAAAAAAAAAAAAAATTTGGATTTTTTCTAAGTACAAAATCGAGAGAGGCTAAAAATCACCTCTTTTTCCTTCTCTCGATCAGACACTTAGAAAAAAAACGGAAAAAAAAAAAAAAAAAATTTGGATTTTTTCTAAGTACAAAATCGAGAGTGGCTAAAAATCACCTCTTTTTCCTTCTCTCGATCAGACACTTAGAAAAAAAAATGAAAAAAAAAAATAATAATTTGGATTTTTTCTAAGTACAAAATCGAGAGTGGCTAAAAATCACCTCTTTTTCCTTCTCTCGATCAGACACTTAGAAAAAAAACAGAAAAAAAAAAAAAAAAATTTGGATTTTTTCTAAGTACAAAATCGAGAGTGGCTAAAAATCACCTCTTTTTCCTTCTCTCGATCAGACACTTAGAAAAAAAACGGAAAAAAAAAAAAAAAAAAATTTGGATTTTTTCTAAGTACAAAATCGAGAGAGGCTAAAAATCACCTCTTTTTCCTTCTCTCGATCAGACACTTAGAAAAAAAACGGAAAAAAAAAAAAAAAAAAATTTGGATTTTTTCTAAGTACAAAATCGAGAGAGGCTAAAAATCACCTCTTTTTCCTTCTCTCGATCAGACACTTAGAAAAAAAACGGAAAAAAAAATAAAAAAAATTTGGATTTTTTCTAAGTACAAAATCGAGAGTGGCTAAAAATCACCTATTTTTCCTTCTCTCGATCAGACACTTAGAAAAAAAAATGAAAAAAAAAAAAAAAAAATTGGATTTTTTCTAAGTACAAAATCGAGAGAGGCAAAAATCACCTCTTTTTCCTTCTCTCGATCAGACACTTAGAAAAAAAACGGAAAAAAAAAAAAAAAAAATTTGGATTTTTTCTAAGTACAAAATCGAGAGTGGCTAAAAATCACCTCTTTTTCCTTTTCTCGATCAGACACTTAGAAAAAAAACAAAAAAACGGAAAAAAAAATTAAAAAAATTGGATTTTTTCTAAGTACAAAATCGAGAGAGGCTAAAAATCACCTCTTTTTCCTTCTCTCGATCAGACACTTAGAAAAAAAACGGAAAAAAAAAAAAAAAATTTGGATTTTTTCTAAGTACAAAATCGAGAGTGGCTAAAAATCACCTCTTTTTCCTTCTCTCGATCAGACACTTAGAAAAAAAACGGAAAAAAAAAAAAAAAAATTTGGATTTTTTCTAAGTACAAAATCGAGAGTGGCTAAAAATCACCTCTTTTTCCTTCTCTCGATCAGACACTTAGAAAAAAAAATGAAAAAAAAAAAAAAAATTTGGATTTTTTCTAAGTACAAAATCGAGAGTGGCTAAAAATCACCTCTTTTTCCTTCTCTCGATCAGACACTTAGAAAAAAAACAGAAAAAAAAAAAAAAAAATTTGGATTTTTTCTAAGTACAAAATCGAGAGTGGCTAAAAATCACCTCTTTTTCCTTCTCTCGATCAGACACTTAGAAAAAAAACAGAAAAAAAAAAAAAAAAAATTTGGATTTTTTCTAAGTACAAAATCGAGAGTGGCTAAAAATCACCTCTTTTTCCTTCTCTCGATCAGACACTTAGAAAAAAAACGGAAAAAAAAAAAAAAAAAAAATTTGGATTTTTTCTAAGTACAAATCGAGAGAGGCTAAAAATCACCTCTTTTTCCTTCTCTCGATCAGACACTTAGAAAAAAAACGGAAAAAAAAAAAAAAAAAATTTGGATTTTTTCTAAGTACAAAATCGAGAGAGGCTAAAAATCACCTCTTTTTCCTTCTCTCGATCAGACACTTAGAAAAAAACGGGAAAAAAAATTAAAAAATTTGGATTTTTTCTAAGTACAAAATCGAGAGTGGCTAAAAATCACCTCTTTTTCCTTCTCTCGATCAGACACTTAGAAAAAAAAATGAAAAAAAAAAAAAAAAATTGGATTTTTTCTAAGTACAAAATCGAGAGAGGCAAAAATCACCTCTTTTTCCTTCTCTCGATCAGACACTTAGAAAAAAAAACGGAAAAAAAAAAAAAAAAATTTGATTTTTTCTAAGTACAAAATCGAGAGTGGCTAAAAATCACCTCTTTTTCCTTTTCTCGATCAGACACTTAGAAAAAAAACGGAAAAAAAAAATTAAAAAAATTGGATTTTTTCTAAGTACAAAATCGAGAGAGGCTAAAAATCACCTCTTTTTCCTTCTCTCGATCAGACACTTAGAAAAAAAACGAAAAAAAAAAAAAATAATTTGGATTTTTTCTAAGTACAAAATCGAGAGTGGCTAAAAATCACCTCTTTTTCCTTCTCTCGATCAGACACTTAGAAAAAAAACGGAAAAAAAAAAAAAAAAAATTTGGATTTTTTCTAAGTACAAAATCGAGAGTGGCTAAAAATCACCTCTTTTTCCTTCTCTCGATCAGACACTTAGAAAAAAAAATGAAAAAAAAAAAAAAAAATTTGGATTTTTTCTAAGTACAAAATCGAGAGTGGCTAAAAATCACCTCTTTTTCCTTCTCTCGATCAGACACTTAGAAAAAAAACAGAAAAAAAAAAAAAAAATTTGGATTTTTTCTAAGTACAAAATCGAGAGTGGCTAAAAATCACCTCTTTTTCCTTCTCTCGATCAGACACTTAGAAAAAAAAACGGAAAAAAAAAAAAAAAAAAATTTGGATTTTTTCTAAGTACAAAATCGAGAGAGGCTAAAAATCACCTCTTTTTCCTTCTCTCGATCAGACACTTAGAAAAAAAACGGAAAAAAAAAAAAAAAAATTTGGATTTTTTCTAAGTACAAAATCGAGAGAGGCTAAAAATCACCTCTTTTTCCTTCTCTCGATCAGACACTTAGAAAAAAAACGGAAAAAAAAATAAAAAAAATTTGGATTTTTTCTAAGTACAAAATCGAGAGTGGCTAAAAATCACCTCTTTTTCCTTCTCTCGATCAGACACTTAGAAAAAAAACGGAAAAAAAATAAAAAAAATTTGGATTTTTTCTAAGTACAAAATCGAGAGAGGCTAAAAATCACCTCTTTTTCCTTTTCTCGATCAGACACTTAGAAAAAAAACGGAAAAAAAAAAAAATAAAATTTGGATTTTTTCTAAGTACAAAATCGAGAGAGGCTAAAAATCACCTCTTTTTCCTTCTCTCGATCAGACACTTAGAAAAAAAACGGAAAAAAAAAAAAAAAAAATTTGGATTTTTTCTAAGTACAAAATCGAGAGAGGCTAAAAATCACCTCTTTTTCCTTCTCTCGATCAGACACTTAGAAAAAAAACGGAAAAAAAAAAAAAAAAAATTTGGATTTTTTCTAAGTACAAAATCGAGAGAGGCTAAAAATCACCTCTTTTTCCTTCTCTCGATCAGACACTTAGAAAAAAAACGGAAAAAAAAAAAAAAAAAATTTGGATTTTTTCTAAGTACAAAATCGAGAGTGGCTAAAAATCACCTCTTTTTCCTTCTCTCGATCAGACACTTAGAAAAAAACCGGAAAAAAAAAAAAAAAAATTTGGATTTTTTCTAAGTACAAAATCGTGAGTGGCTAAAAATCACCTCTTTTTCCTTTTCTCGATCTGACACTTAGAAAAAAAACGGAAAAAAAAAAATAAAAAAATTGGATTTTTTCTAAGTACAAAATCGAGAGAGGCTAAAAATCACCTCTTTTTCCTTCTCTCGATCAGACACTTAGAAAAAAACGGAAAAAAAAAAAAAAAAAATTTGGATTTTTTCTAAGTACAAAATCGAGAGTGGCTAAAAATCACCTCTTTTTCCTTCTCTCGATCAGACACTTAGAAAAAAAACGGAAAAAAAAAAAAAAAAAATTGGATTTTTTCTAAGTACAAAATCGAGAGAGGCTAAAAATCACCTCTTTTTCCTTTTCTCGATCAGACACTTAGAAAAAAAACGGGAAAAAAAAAAAAAAAAATTTGGATTTTTTCTAAGTACAAAATCGAGAGAGGCTAAAAATCACCTCTTTTTCCTTCTCTCGATCAGACACTTAGAAAAAAAACGGAAAAAAAAAAATAAAAAATTTGGATTTTTTCTAAGTACAAAATCGAGAGTGGCTAAAAATCACCTCTTTTTCCTTCTCTCGATCAGACACTTAGAAAAAAAACGGAAAAAAAAAAAAAAAAAATTGGGATTTTTTCTAAGTACAAAATCGAGAGTGGCTAAAAATCACCTCTTTTTCCTTCTCTCGATCAGACACTTAGAAAAAAAACGGAAAAAAAAAAAAAAAAAATTTGGATTTTTTCTAAGTACAAAATCGAGAGTGGCTAAAAATCACCTCTTTTTCCTTCTCTCGATCAGACACTTAGAAAAAAAACGGGAAAAAAAAAAAAAAAATTGGATTTTTTCTAAGTACAAAATCGAGAGAGGCTAAAAATCACCTCTTTTTCCTTTTCTCGATCAGACACTTAGAAAAAAAACGGAAAAAAAAAAAAAAAAATTTGGATTTTTTCTAAGTACAAAATCGAGAGAGGCTAAAAATCACCTCTTTTTCATTTTCTCGATCAGACACTTAGAAAAAAAACGGAAAAAATTTTTTTTGATTTTTTCTAAGTACAAAATCGAGAGTGGCTAAAAAACACCTCTTTTTCCTTCTCTCGATCAGACACTTAGAAAAAAAACGGAAAAAAAAAAAAAAAAAATTTGGATTTTTTCTAAGTACAAAATCGAGAGAGGCTAAAAATCACCTCTTTTTCCTTCTCTCGATCAGACACTTAGAAAAAAAACGGAAAAAATAAAAATAAAAATTTGGATTTTTTCTAAGTACAAAATCGAGAGTGGCTAAAAATCACCTCTTTTTCCTTCTCTCGATCAGACACTTAGAAAAAAAAATGAAAAAAAATAATAATAATTTGGATTTTTTCTAAGTACAAAATCGAGAGTGGCTAAAAATCACCTCTTTTTCCTTCTCTCGATCAGACACTTAGAAAAAAAACGGAAAAAAAAAAAAAAAAAAATTTGGATTTTTTCTAAGTACAAAATCGAGAGAGGCTAAAAATCACCTCTTTTTCCTTCTCTCGATCAGACACTTAGAAAAAAAACGGAAAAAAAAAAAAAAAAAATTAGGATTTTTTCTAAGTACAAAATCGAGAGAGGCTAAAAATCACCTCTTTTTCCTTCTCTCGATCAGACACTTAGAAAAAAAACGGAAAAAAAAATAAAAAAAATTTGGATTTTTTCTAAGTACAAAATCGAGAGTGGCTAAAAATCACCTCTTTTTCCTTCTCTCGATCAGACACTTAGAAAAAAAAATGAAAAAAAAAAAAAAAAAATTGGATTTTTTCTAAGTACAAAATCGAGAGAGGCAAAAATCACCTCTTTTTCCTTCTCTCGATCAGACACTTAGAAAAAAAACGGAAAAAAAAAAAAAAAAAATTTGGATTTTTTCTAAGTACAAAATCGAGAGTGGCTAAAAATCACCTCTTTTTCCTTTTCTCGATCAGACACTTAGAAAAAAAACGGAAAAAAAAAAATAAAAAAATTGGATTTTTTCTAAGTACAAAATCGAGAGAGGCTAAAAATCACCTCTTTTTCCTTCTCTCGATCAGACACTTAGAAAAAAAACGGAAAAAAAAAAAAAAAAAATTTGGATTTTTTCTAAGTACAAAATCGAGAGTGGCTAAAAATCACCTCTTTTTCCTTCTCTCGATCAGACACTTAGAAAAAAAACGGAAAAAAAAAAAAAAAAAATTTGGATTTTTTCTAAGTACAAAATCGAGAGTGGCTAAAAATCACCTCTTTTTCCTTCTCTCGATCAGACACTTAGAAAAAAAAATGAAAAAAAAAAAAAAAAATTTGGATTTTTTCTAAGTACAAAATCGAGAGTGGCTAAAAATCACCTCTTTTTCCTTCTCTCGATCAGACACTTAGAAAAAAAACAGAAAAAAAAAAAAAAAAATTTGGATTTTTTCTAAGTACAAAATCGAGAGAGGCTAAAAATCACCTCTTTTTCCTTCTCTCGATCAGACACTTAGAAAAAAAACGGAAAAAAAAAAAAAAAAAATTTGGATTTTTTCTAAGTACAAAATCGAGAGAGGCTAAAAATCACTTCTTTTTCCTTCTCTCGATCAGACACTTAGAAAAAAAACGGAAAAAAAAATAAAAAAAATTTGGATTTTTTCTAAGTACAAAATCGAGAGTGGCTAAAAATCACCTCTTTTTCCTTCTCTCGATCAGACACTTAGAAAAAAAACGGAAAAAAAAAAAAAAAAATTTGGATTTTTTCTAAGTACAAAATCGAGAGTGGCTAAAAATCACCTCTTTTTCCTTCTCTCGATCAGACACTTAGAAAAAAAACGGAAAAAAAAAAAAAAAAATTTGGATTTTTTCTAAGTACAAAATCGAGAGAGGCTAAAAATCACCTCTTTTTCCTTCTCTCGATCAGACACTTAGAAAAAAAACGGAAAAAAAAAAAAAAAAAATTTGGATTTTTTCTAAGTACAAAATCGAGAGAGGCTAAAAATCACCTCTTTTTCCTTCTCTCGATCAGACACTTAGAAAAAAAACGGAAAAAAAAATAAAAAAAATTTGGATTTTTTCTAAGTACAAAATCGAGAGTGGCTAAAAATCACCTCTTTTTCCTTCTCTCGATCAGACACTTAGAAAAAAAAATGAAAAAAAAAAAAAAAAATTGGATTTTTTCTAAGTACAAAATCGAGAGAGGCAAAAATCACCTCTTTTTCCTTCTCTCGATCAGACACTTAGAAAAAAAACGGAAAAAAAAAAAAAAAAAATTTGGATTTTTTATAAGTACAAAATCGAGAGTGGCTAAAAATCACCTCTTTTTCCTTTTCTCGATCAGACACTTAGAAAAAAAACGGAAAAAAAAAAATAAAAAAATTGGATTTTTTCTAAGTACAAAATCGAGAGAGGCTAAAAATCACCTCTTTTTCCTTCTCTCGATCAGACACTTAGAAAAAAAACGGAAAAAAAAAAAAAAAAAATTTGGATTTTTTCTAAGTACAAAATCGAGAGTGGCTAAAAATCACCTCTTTTTCCTTCTCTCGATCAGACACTTAGAAAAAAAACGGAAAAAAAAAAAAAAAAAAATTGGATTTTTTCTAAGTACAAAATCGAGAGTGGCTAAAAATCACCTCTTTTTCCTTCTCTCGATCAGACACTTAGAAAAAAAAATGAAAAAAAAAAAAAAAAATTTGGATTTTTTCTAAGTACAAAATCGAGAGTGGCTAAAAATCACCTCTTTTTCCTTCTCTCGATCAGACACTTAGAAAAAAAACAGAAAAAAAAAAAAAAAAATTTGGATTTTTTCTAAGTACAAAATCGAGAGAGGCTAAAAATCACCTCTTTTTCCTTCTCTCGATCAGACACTTAGAAAAAAAACGGAAAAAAAAAAAAAAAAAATTTGGATTTTTTCTAAGTACAAAATCGAGAGAGGCTAAAAATCACTTCTTTTTCCTTCTCTCGATCAGACACTTAGAAAAAAAACGGAAAAAAAAATAAAAAAAATTTGGATTTTTTCTAAGTACAAAATCGAGAGTGGCTAAAAATCACCTCTTTTTCCTTCTCTCGATCAGACACTTAGAAAAAAAACGGAAAAAAAAAAAAAAAAATTTGGATTTTTTCTAAGTACAAAATCGAGAGTGGCTAAAAATCACCTCTTTTTCCTTCTCTCGATCAGACACTTAGAAAAAAAACGGAAAAAAAAAAAAAAAAAATTTGGATTTTTTCTAAGTACAAAATCGTGAGTGGCTAAAAATCACCTCTTTTTCCTTCTCTCGATCAGACACTTAGAAAAAAAACGGAAAAAAAAAAAAAAAAAATTTGGATTTTTTCTAAGTACAAAATCGTGAGTGGCTAAAAATCACCTCTTTTTCCTTTTCTCGATCAGACACTTAGAAAAAAAACGGAAAAAAAAAAATAAAAAAATTGGATTTTTTCTAAGTACAAAATCGAGAGAGGCTAAAAATCACCTCTTTTTCCTTCTCTCGATCAGACACTTAGAAAAAAACGGAAAAAAAAAAAAAAAAAATTTGGATTTTTTCTAAGTACAAAATCGAGAGTGGCTAAAAATCACCTCTTTTTCCTTCTCTCGATCAGACACTTAGAAAAAAAACGGAAAAAAAAAAAAAAAAAATTGGATTTTTTCTAAGTACAAAATCGAGAGAGGCTAAAAATCACCTCTTTTTCCTTTTCTCGATCAGACACTTAGAAAAAAAACGGAAAAAAAAAAAAAAAAAATTTGGATTTTTTCTAAGTACAAAATCGAGAGTGGCTAAAAATCACCTCTTTTTCCTTCTCTCGATCAGACACTTAGAAAAAAAACGGAAAAAAAAAAAAAAATAATTTGGATTTTTTCTAAGTACAAAATCGAGAGTGGCTAAAAATCACCTCTTTTTCCTTCTCTCGATCAGACACTTAGAAAAAAAAATGAAAAAAAAAAAAAAAAAATTGGATTTTTTCTAAGTACAAAATCGAGAGAGGCTAAAAATCACCTCTTTTTCCTTCTCTTGATCAGACACTTAGAAAAAAAACGGAAAAAAAAAAAAAAAAAATTTGGATTTTTTCTAAGTACAAAATCGAGAGTGGCTAAAAATCACCTCTTTTTCCTTCTCTCGATCAGACACTTAGAAAAAAAACGGGAAAAAAAAAAAAAAAAATTGGATTTTTTCTAAGTACAAAATCGAGAGAGGCTAAAAATCACCTCTTTTTCCTTTTCTCGATCAGACACTTAGAAAAAAAACGGAAAAAAAAAAAAAAAAATTTGGATTTTTTCTAAGTACAAAATCGAGAGAGGCTAAAAATCACCTCTTTTTCCTTCTCTCGATCAGACACTTAGAAAAAAAACGGAAAAAAAAAAAAAAAAATTTGGATTTTTTCTAAGTACAAAATCGAGAGTGGCTAAAAATCACCTCTTTTTCCTTCTCTCGATCAGACACTTAGAAAAAAAACGGAAAAAAAAAAAAAAAAAATTTGGATTTTTTCTAAGAACAAAATCGAGCGAGGCTAAAAATCACCTCTTTTTCCTTTTCTCGATCAGACACTTAGAAAAAAAACGGAAAAAAAAAAAAAAAAAATTGGATTTTTTCTAAGTACAAAATCGAGAGAGGCTAAAAATCACCTCTTTTTCCTTCTCTCGATCAGACACTTAGAAAAAAAACGGAAAAAAAAAATAAAAAATTTGGATTTTTTCTAAGTACAAAATGGAGAGTGGCTAAAAATCACCTCTTTTTCCTTCTCTCGATCAGACACTTAGAAAAAAAACGGAAAAAAAAAAAAAAAAAATTTGGATTTTTTCTAAGTACAAAATCGAGAGAGGCTAAAAATCACCTCTTTATCCTTTTCTCGATCAGACACTTAGAAAAAAAAATGAAGAAAAAAAATAAAAAATTGGATTTTTTCTAAGTCCAAAATCGAGAGAGGCTAAAAATCACCTCTTTTTCCTTCTCTCGATCAGACACTTAGAAAAAAAACGGAAAAAAAAAAAAAAAAAAATTGGATTTTTTCTAAGTACAAAATCGAGAGTGGCTAAAAATCACCTCTTTTTCCTTCTCTCGATCAGACACTTAGAAAAAAAACGGAAAAAAAAAAAAAAAAATTGGATTTTTTCTAAGTACAAAATCGAGAGAGGCTAAAAATCACCTCTTTTTCCTTTTCTCGATCAGACACTTAGAAAAAAAACGGAAAAAAAAAAAAAAAAAATTTGGATTTTTTCTAAGTACAAAATCGAGAGAGGCTAAAAATCACCTCTTTTTCCTTTTCTCGATCAGACACTTAGAATAAAAAATGAAAAAAAAAAAAAAAAAATTGGATTTTTTCTAAGTACAAAATCGAGAGAGGCTAAAAATCACCTCTTTTTCCTTCTCTCGATCAGACACTTAGAAAAAAAACGGAAAAAAAAAAAAAAAAAATTTGGATTTTTTCTAAGTACAAAATCGAGAGTGGCTAAAAATCACCTCTTTTTCCTTCTCTCGATCAGACACTTAGAAAAAAAACGGAAAAAAAAAAAATAAAAATTTGGATTTTTTCTAAGTACAAAATTGAGAGAGGCTAAAAATCACCTCTTTTTCCTTTTCTCGATCAGACACTTAGAAAAAAAACGGAAAAAAAAAAAAAAAAATTTGGATTTTTTCTAAGTACAAAATCGAGAGTGGCTAAAAATCACCTCTTTTTCCTTCTCTCGATCAGACACTTAGAAAAAAAAATGAAAAAAAAAAAAAAAAAATTGGATTTTTTCTAAGTACAAAATCGAGAGAGGCTAAAAATCACCTCTTTTTCCTTCTCTCGATCAGACACTTAGAAAAAAAACGGAAAAAAAAAATTTCTGGGATTTTTTCTAAGTACAAAATCGAGAGTGGCTAAAAATCACCTCTTTTTCCTTCTCTCGATCAGACACTTAGAAAAAAAACGGAAAAAAAAAAAAAAAAAATTTGGATTTTTTCTTAGTACAAAATCGAGAGTGGCTAAAAATCACCTCTTTTTCCTTCTCTCGATCAGACACTTAGAAAAAAAAATGAAAAAAAAAAAAAAAAAATTGGATTTTTTCTAAGTACAAAATCGAGAGAGGCTAAAAATCACCTCTTTTTCCTTCTCTCGATCAGACACTTAGAAAAAAAACGGAAAAAAAAAAAAAAAAAATTTGGATTTTTTCTAAGTACAAAATCGAGAGTGGCTAAAAATCACCTCTTTTTCCTTCTCTCGATCAGACACTTAGAAAAAAAACGGAAAAAAAAAAAAAAAAAAATTTGGATTTTTTCTAAGTACAAAATCGAGAGAGGCTAAAAATCACCTCTTTTTCCTTTTCTCGATCAGACACTTAGAAAAAAAACGGAAAAAAAAAAAAAAAAATTTGGATTTTTTCTAAGTACAAAATCGAGAGAGGCTAAAAATCACCTCTTTTTCCTTTTCTCGATCAGACACTTAGAAAAAAAACGGAAAAAAAAAAAAAAAAAAATTTGGATTTTTTCTAAGTACAAAATCGAGAGAGGCTAAAAATCACCTCTTTTTCCTTTTCTCGATCAGACACTTAGAAAAAAAAATGAAAAAAAAAAAAAAAAATTGGATTTTTTCTAAGTACAAAATCGAGAGAGGCTAAAAATCACCTCTTTTTCCTTCTCTCGATCAGACACTTAGAAAAAAAACGGAAAAAAAAAAAAAAAAATTTGGATTTTTTCTAAGTACAAAATCGAGAGTGGCTAAAAATCACCTCTTTTTCCTTCTCTCGATCAGACACTTAGAAAAAAAAATGAAAAAAAAAAAAAAAAAATTGGATTTTTTCTAAGTACAAAATCGAGAGTGGCTAAAAATCACCTCTTTTTCCTTCTCTCGATCAGACACTTAGAAAAAAAACAGAAAAAAAAAAAAAAAAAATTGGATTTTTTCTAAGTACAAAATCGAGAGTGGCTAAAAATCACCTCTTTTTCCTTCTCTCGATCAGACACTTAGAAAAAAAAAAAAAAAAAAAAAAAAAAATTGGATTTTTTCTAAGTACAAAATCGAGAGAGGCTAAAAATCACCTCTTTTTCCTTCTCTCGATCAGACACTTAGAAAAAAAACGGAAAAAAAAAAAAAAAAAATTTGGATTTTTTCTAAGTACAAAATCGAGAGTGGCTAAAAATCACCTCTTTTTCCTTCTCTCGATCAGACACTTAGAAAAAAAACGGAAAAAAAAAAAAAAAAAAATTTGGATTTTTTCTAAGTACAAAATCGAGAGAGGCTAAAAATCACCTCTTTTTCATTTTCTCGATCAGACACTTAGAAAAAAAACGGAAAAAAAAAATTTGGATTTTTTCTAAGTACAAAATCGAGAGTGGCTAAAAATCACCTCTTTTTCCTTTTCTCGATCAGACACTTAGAAAAAAAACGGAAAAAAAAAAAAAAAAAATTTGGATTTTTTCTAAGTACAAAATCGAGAGTGGCTAAAAATCACCTCTTTTTCCTTCTCTCGATCAGACACTTAGAAAAAAAACGGAAAAAAAAAAAAAAAAAATTTGGATTTTTTCTAAGTACAAAATCGAGAGTGGCTAAAAATCACCTCTTTTTCCTTCTCTCGATCAGACACTTAGAAAAAAAACGGAAAAAAAAAAAAAAAAAATTTGGATTTTTTCTAAGTACAAAATCGAGAGTGGCTAAAAATCACCTCTTTTTCCTTCTCTCGATCAGACACTTAGAAAAAAAAATGAAAAAAAAAAAAAAAAAATTGGATTTTTTCTAAGTACAAAATCGAGAGAGGCTAAAAATCACCTCTTTTTCCTTCTCTCGATCAGACACTTAGAAAAAAAACGGGAAAAAAAAAAAAAAAAATGTGGATTTTTTCTAAGTACAAAATCGAGAGTGGCTAAAAATCACCTCTTTTTCCTTCTCTCGATCAGACACTTAGAAAAAAAACGGAAAAAAAAAAAAAAAAAATTGGATTTTTTCTAAGTACAAAATCGAGAGTGGCTAAAAATCACCTCTTTTTCCTTCTCTCGATCAGACACTTAGAAAAAAAAATGAAAAAAAAAAAAAAAAAATTGGATTTTTTCTAAGTACAAAATCGAGAGAGGCTAAAAATCACCTCTTTTTCCTTCTCTCGATCAGACACTTAGAAAAAAAACGGAAAAAAAAAATTTGGATTTTTTCTAAGTACAAAATCGAGAGTGGCTAAAAATCACCTCTTTTTCCTTCTCTCGATCAGACACTTAGAAAAAAAACGGAAAAAAAAAAAAAAAAAATTGGATTTTTTCTAAGTACAAAATCGAGAGAGGCTAAAAATCACCTCTTTTTCCTTCTCTCGATCAGACACTTAGAAAAAAAACGGAAAAAAAAAAAAAAAAAATTTGGATTTTTTCTAAGTACAAAATCGAGAGTGGCTAAAAATCACCTCTTTTTCCTTCTCTCGATCAGACACTTAGAAAAAAAACGGAAAAAAAAAAAAAAAAATTTGGATTTTTTCTAAGTACAAAATCGAGAGTGGCTAAAAATCACCTCTTTTTCCTTCTCTCGATCAGACACTTAAAAAAAAAATGAAAAAAAAAAAAAAAAAATTGGATTTTTTCTAAGTACAAAATCGATAGTGGCTAAAAATCACCTCTTTTTCCTTCTCTCGATCAGACACTTAGAAAAAAAACAGAAAAAAAAAAAAAAAAAATTTGGATTTTTTCTAAGTACAAAATCGAGAGTGGCTAAAAATCACCTCTTTTTCCTTCTCTCGATCAGACACTTAGAAAAAAAAAAGAAAAAAAAAAAAAAAAAATTGGATTTTTTCTAAGTACAAAATCGAGAGAGGCTAAATCACCTCTTTTTCCTTCTCTCGATCAGACACTTAGAAAAAAAACGGAAAAAAAAAATAAAAAATTTGGATTTTTTCTAAGTACAAAATCGAGAGAGGCTAAAAATCACCTCTTTTTCCTTCTCTCGATCAGACACTTAGAAAAAAAACGGAAAAAAAAAAAAAAAAATTTGGATTTTTTCTAAGTACAAAATCGAGAGTGGCTAAAAATCACCTCTTTTTCCTTCTCTCGATCAGACACTTAGAAAAAAAACGGAAAAAAAAAAAAAAAAAATTTGGATTTTTTCTTAGTACAAAATCGAGAGTGGCTAAAAATCACCTCTTTTTCCTTCTCTCGATCAGACACTTAGAAAAAAAAATGAAAAAAAAAAAAAAAAAATTGGATTTTTTCTAAGTACAAAATCGAGAGAGGCTAAAAATCACCTCTTTTTCCTTCTCTCGATCAGACACTTAGAAAAAAAACGGGAAAAAAAAAAAAAAAAATGTGGATTTTTTCTAAGTACAAAATCGAGAGTGGCTAAAAATCACCTCTTTTTCCTTCTCTCGATCAGACACTTAGAAAAAAAACGGAAAAAAAAAAAAAAAAAATTGGATTTTTTCTAAGTACAAAATCGAGAGTGGCTAAAAATCACCTCTTTTTCCTTCTCTCGATCAGACACTTAGAAAAAAAAATGAAAAAAAAAAAAAAAAAATTGGATTTTTTCTAAGTACAAAATCGAGAGAGGCTAAAAATCACCTCTTTTTCCTTCTCTCGATCAGACACTTAGAAAAAAAACGGAAAAAAAAAATTTGGATTTTTTCTAAGTACAAAATCGAGAGTGGCTAAAAATCACCTCTTTTTCCTTCTCTCGATCAGACACTTAGAAAAAAAACGGAAAAAAAAAAAAAAAAAAAAATTGGATTTTTTCTAAGTACAAAATCGAGAGAGGCTAAAAATCACCTCTTTTTCCTTCTCTCGATCAGACACTTAGAAAAAAAACGGAAAAAAAAAAAAAAAAAATTTGGATTTTTTCTAAGTACAAAATCGAGAGTGGCTAAAAATCACCTCTTTTTCCTTCTCTCGATCAGACACTTAGAAAAAAAACGGAAAAAAAAAAAAAAAAATTTGGATTTTTTCTAAGTACAAAATCGAGAGTGGCTAAAAATCACCTCTTTTTCCTTCTCTCGATCAGACACTTAAAAAAAAAATGAAAAAAAAAAAAAAAAAATTGGATTTTTTCTAAGTACAAAATCGATAGTGGCTAAAAATCACCTCTTTTTCCTTCTCTCGATCAGACACTTAGAAAAAAAACAGAAAAAAAAAAAAAAAAAATTTGGATTTTTTCTAAGTACAAAATCGAGAGTGGCTAAAAATCACCTCTTTTTCCTTCTCTCGATCAGACACTTAGAAAAAAAAAAGAAAAAAAAAAAAAAAAAATTGGATTTTTTCTAAGTACAAAATCGAGAGAGGCTAAATCACCTCTTTTTCCTTCTCTCGATCAGACACTTAGAAAAAAAACGGAAAAAAAAAATAAAAAATTTGGATTTTTTCTAAGTACAAAATCGAGAGAGGCTAAAAATCACCTCTTTTTCCTTCTCTCGATCAGACACTTAGAAAAAAAACGGAAAAAAAAAAAAAAAAATTTGGATTTTTTCTAAGTACAAAATCGAGAGTGGCTAAAAATCACCTCTTTTTCCTTCTCTCGATCAGACACTTAGAAAAAAAACGGAAAAAAAAAAAAAAAAAATTTGGATTTTTTCTTAGTACAAAATCGAGAGTGGCTAAAAATCACCTCTTTTTCCTTCTCTCGATCAGACACTTAGAAAAAAAAATGAAAAAAAAAAAATAAAAATTGGATTTTTTCTAAGTACAAAATCGAGAGTGGCTAAAAATCACCTCTTTTTCCTTCTCTCGATCAGACACTTAGAAAAAAAACGGAAAAAAAAAAATAAAAATTTGGATTTTTTCTAAGTACAAAATCGAGAGAGGCTAAAAATCACCTCTTTTTCCTTCTCTCGATCAGACACTTAGAAAAAAAAATTTAAAAAAAAAAAAAAAAATTGGATTTTTTCTAAGTACAAAATCGAGAGTGGCTAAAAATCACCTCTTTTTCCTTCTCTCGATCAGACACTTAGAAAAAAAACAGAAAAAAAAAAAAAAAAAAATTGGATTTTTTCTAAGTACAAAATCGAGAGTGGCTAAAAATCACCTCTTTTTCCTTCTCTCGATCAGACACTTAGAAAAAAAAAAAAAAAAAAAAAAAAAAAATTGGATTTTTTCTAAGTACAAAATCGAGAGAGGCTAAAAATCACCTCTTTTTCCTTCTCTCGATCAGACACTTAGAAAAAAAACGGAAAAAAAAAAAAAAAAAATTTGGATTTTTTCTAAGTACAAAATCGAGAGTGGCTAAAAATCACCTCTTTTTCCTTCTCTCGATCAGACACATAGAAAAAAAACGGAAAAAAAAAAAAAAAAAATTTGGATTTTTTCTAAGTACAAAATCCAGAGTGGCTAAAAATCACCTCTTTTTCCTTCTCTCGATCAGACACTTAGAAAAAAAACGGAAAAAAAAAAAAAAAAAATTTGGATTTTTTCTAAGTACAAAATCGAGAGTGGCTAAAAATCACCTCTTTTTCCTTCTCTCGATCAGACACTTAGAAAAAAAAATGAAAAAAAAAAAAAAAAAATTGGATTTTTTCTAAGTACAAAATCGAGAGAGGCTAAAAATCACCTCTTTTTCCTTCTCTCGATCAGACACTTAGAAAAAAAACGGAAAAAAAAAAAAAAAAAATTGGGATTTTTTCTAAGTACAAAATCGAGAGTGGCTAAAAATCACCTCTTTTTCCTTCTCTCGATCAAACACTTAGAAAAAAAACGGAAAAAAAAAAAAAAAATTTGGATTTTTTCTAAGTACAAAATCGAGAGTGGCTAAAAATCACCTCTTTTTCCTTCTCTCGATCAGACACTTAGAAAAAAAAATGAAAAAAAAAAAAAAAAATTGGATTTTTTCTAAGTACAAAATCGAGAGAGGCTAAAAATCACCTCTTTTTCCTTCTCTCGATCAGACACTTAGAAAAAAAACGGAAAAAAAAAATTTGGATTTTTTCTAAGTACAAAATCGAGAGTGGCTAAAAATCACCTCTTTTTCCTTCTCTCGATCAGACACTTAGAAAAAAAACGGGAAAAAAAAAAAAAAAAAATTGGATTTTTTCTAAGTACAAAATCGAGAGTGGCTAAAAATCACCTCTTTTTCCTTCTCTCGATCAGACACTTAGAAAAAAAACGGAAAAAAAAAAAAAAAAAATTTGGATTTTTTCTAAGTACAAAATCGAGAGTGGCTAAAAATCACCTCTTTTTCCTTCTCTCGATCAGACACTTAGAAAAAAAACGGAAAAAAAAAAAAAAAAATTTGGATTTTTTCTAAGTACAAAATCGAGAGTGGCTAAAAATCACCTCTTTTTCCTTATCTCGATCAGACACTTAAAAAAAAAATGAAAAAAAAAAAAAAAAAATTGGATTTTTTCTAAGTACAAAATCGAGAGTGGCTAAAAATCACCTCTTTTTCCTTCTCTCGATCAGACACTTAGAAAAAAAACAGAAAAAAAAAAAAAAAAATTTGGATTTTTTCTAAGTACAAAATCGAGAGTGGCTAAAAATCACCTCTTTTTCCTTCTCTCGATCAGACACTTAGAAAAAAAAATGAAAAAAAAAAAAAAAAAATTGGATTTTTTCTAAGTACAAAATCGAGAGAGGCTAAAAATCACCTCTTTTTCCTTCTCTCGATCAGACACTTAGAAAAAAAACGGAAAAAAAAAAAAAAAAAATTGGATTTTTTCTAAGTACAAAATCGAGAGAGGCTAAAAATCACCTCTTTTTCCTTCTCTCGATCAGACACTTAGAAAAAAAACGGAAAAAAAAAAAAAAAATTTGGATTTTTTCTAAGTACAAAATCGAGAGTGGCTAAAAATCACCTCTTTTTCCTTCTCTCGATCAGACACTTAGAAAAAAAACGGAAAAAAAAAAAAAAAAATTTGGATTTTTTCTAAGTACAAAATCGAGAGTGGCTAAAAATCACCTCTTTTTCCTTCTCTCGATCAGACACTTAGAAAAAAAACGGAAAAAAAAAAAAAAAAAATTTGGATTTTTTCTAAGTACAAAATCGAGAGTGGCTAAAAATCACCTCTTTTTCCTTCTCTCGATCAGACACTTAGAAAAAAAAATGAAAAAAAAAAAAAAAAAATTGGATTTTTTCTAAGTACAAAATCGAGAGAGGCTAAAAATCACCTCTTTTTCCTTCTCTCGATCAGACACTTAGAAAAAAAACGGAAAAAAAAAAAAAAAAAATGTGGATTTTTTCTAAGTACAAAATCGAGAGTGGCTAAAAATCACCTCTTTTTCCTTCTCTCGATCAGACACTTAGAAAAAAAACGGAAAAAAAAAAAAAAAAAATTGGATTTTTTCTAAGTACAAAATCGAGAGTGGCTAAAAATCACCTCTTTTTCCTTCTCTCGATCAGACACTTAGAAAAAAAAATGAAAAAAAAAAAAAAAAAATTGGATTTTTTCTAAGTACAAAATCGAGAGAGGCTAAAAATCACCTCTTTTTCCTTCTTCGATCAGACACTTAGAAAAAAAACGGAAAAAAAAAAAAAAAAAATTTGGATTTTTTCTAAGTACAAAATCGAGAGTGGCTAAAAATCACCTCTTTTTCCTTCTCTCGATCAGACACTTAGAAAAAAAACGGAAAAAAAAAAAAAAAAATTTGGATTTTTTCTAAGTACAAAATCGAGAGTGGCTAAAAATCACCTCTTTTTCCTTCTCTCGATCAGACACTTAAAAAAAAAATGAAAAAAAAAAAAAAAAAATTGGATTTTTTCTAAGTACAAAATCGAGAGTGGCTAAAAATCACCTCTTTTTCCTTCTCTCGATCAGACACTTAGAAAAAAAACAGAAAAAAAAAAAAAAAAAATTTGGATTTTTTCTAAGTACAAAATCGAGAGTGGCTAAAAATCACCTCTTTTTCCTTCTCTCGATCAGACACTTAGAAAAAAAAATGAAAAAAAAAAAAAAAAAATTGGATTTTTTCTAAGTACAAAATCGAGAGAGGCTAAATCACCTCTTTTTCCTTCTCTCGATCAGACACTTAGAAAAAAAACGGAAAAAAAAAATAAAAAATTTGGATTTTTTCTAAGTACAAAATCGAGAGAGGCTAAAAATCACCTCTTTTTCCTTCTCTCGATCAGACACTTAGAAAAAAAAACGGAAAAAAAAAAAAAAAAATTTGGATTTTTTCTAAGTACAAAATCGAGAGTGGCTAAAAATCACCTCTTTTTCCTTCTCTCGATCAGACACTTAGAAAAAAAACGGAAAAAAAAAAAAAAAAAATTTGGATTTTTTCTTAGTACAAAATCGAGAGTGGCTAAAAATCACCTCTTTTTCCTTCTCTCGATCAGACACTTAGAAAAAAAAATTAAAAAAAAAAAAAAAATTGGATTTTTTCTAAGTACAAAATCGAGAGTGGCTAAAAATCACCTCTTTTTCCTTCTCTCGATCAGACACTTAGAAAAAAAACGGAAAAAAAAAAAAAAAAATTTGGATTTTTTCTAAGTACAAAATCGAGAGTGGCTAAAAATCACCTCTTTTTCCTTCTCTCGATCAGACACTTAGAAAAAAAAATGAAAAAAAAAAAAAAAAATTTGGATTTTTTCTAAGTACAAAATCGAGAGTGGCTAAAAATCACCTCTTTTTCCTTCTCTCGATCAGACACTTAGAAAAAAAACAGAAAAAAAAAAAAAAAAATTTGGATTTTTTCTAAGTACAAAATCGAGAGTGGCTAAAAATCACCTCTTTTTCCTTCTCTCGATCAGACACTTAGAAAAAAAACGGAAAAAAAAAAAAAAAAAAATTTGGATTTTTTCTAAGTACAAAATCGAGAGAGGCTAAAAATCACCTCTTTTTCCTTCTCTCGATCAGACACTTAGAAAAAAAACGGAAAAAAAAAAAAAAAAAATTGGATTTTTTCTAAGTACAAAATCGAGAGTGGCTAAAAATCACCTCTTTTTCCTTCTCTCGATCAGACACTTAGAAAAAAAACGGAAAAAAAAAAAAAAAAAATTTGGATTTTTTCTAAGTACAAAATCGTGAGTGGCTAAAAATCACCTCTTTTTCCTTCTCTCGATCAGACACTTAGAAAAAAAACGGAAAAAAAAAAAAAAGAAATTTGGATTTTTTCTAAGTACAAAATCGTGAGTGGCTAAAAATCACCTCTTTTTCCTTTTCTCGATCAGACACTTAGAAAAAAAACGGAAAAAAAAAAATAAAAAAATTGGATTTTTTCTAAGTACAAAATCGAGAGAGGCTAAAAATCACCTCTTTTTCCTTCTCTCGATCAGACACTTAGAAAAAAACGGAAAAAAAAAAAAAAAAAATTTGGATTTTTTCTAAGTACAAAATCGAGAGTGGCTAAAAATCACCTCTTTTTCCTTCTCTCGATCAGACACTTAGAAAAAAAACGGAAAAAAAAAAAAAAAAAATTGGATTTTTTCTAAGTACAAAATCGAGAGAGGCTAAAAATCACCTCTTTTTCCTTTTCTCGATCAGACACTTAGAAAAAAAACGGAAAAAAAAAAAAAAAAAATTTGGATTTTTTCTAAGTACAAAATCGAGAGAGGCTAAAAATCACCTCTTTTTCCTTCTCTCGATCAGACACTTAGAAAAAAAACGGAAAAAAAAAAAAAAAAAATTTGGATTTTTTCTAAGTACAAAATCGAGAGTGGCTAAAAATCACCTCTTTTTCCTTCTCTCGATCAGACACTTAGAAAAAAAACGGGAAAAAAAAAAAAAAAAAATTGGATTTTTTCTAAGTACAAAATCGAGAGAGGCTAAAAATCACCTCTTTTTCCTTTTCTCGATCAGACACTTAGAAAAAAAACGGAAAAAAAAAAAAAAAAATTTGGATTTTTTCTAAGTACAAAATCGAGAGAGGCTAAAAATCACCTCTTTTTCCTTCTCTCGATCAGACACTTAGAAAAAAAACGGAAAAAAAAAAAAAATAATTTGGATTTTTTCTAAGTACAAAATCGAGAGTGGCTAAAAATCACCTCTTTTTCCTTCTCTCGATCAGACACTTAGAAAAAAAAACGGAAAAAAAAAAAAAAAAAATTTGGATTTTTTCTAAGGACAAAATCGAGCGAGGCTAAAAATCACCTCTTTTTCCTTTTCTCGATCAGACACTTAGAAAAAAAACGGAAAAAAAAAAAAAAAAAATTGGATTTTTTCTAAGTACAAAATCGAGAGAGGCTAAAAATCACCTCTTTTTCCTTCTCTCGATCAGACACTTAGAA
>NW_026908071.1:75000-92500 GCF_033978785.1 Entelurus aequoreus | reverse complement strand
TTCCGTTTTTTTTCGAAGTGTCTGATCGAGAGAAGGAAAAAGAGGTGATTTTTAGCCTCTCTCGATTTCGTACTTAGAAAAAAATCCAATTTTTTTTTTTTTTTTTTTTTTTCCCGTTTTTTTTCTAAGTGTCTGATCGAGAGAAGGAAAAAGAGGTGATTTTTAGCCTCTCTCGATTTTGTACTTAGAAAAAATCCAATTTTTTTTTTTTTTTTTCCGTTTTTTTTATAAGTGTCTGATCGAGAGAAGGAAAAAGAGGTGATTTTTAGCCTCTCTCGATTTTGTACTTAGAAAAAAATACAATTTGTTTTTTTTTTTTTTTTTTTTTTCCGTTTTTTTTCTAAGTGTCTGATCGAGAGAAGGAAAAAGAGGTGATTTTTAGCCTCTCTCGATTTTGTACTTAGAAAAAATCCAAATTTTTTTTTTTTTTTTTTTCCGTTTTTTTTCTAAGTGTCTGATCGAGAGAAGGAAAAAGAGGTGATTTTTAGCCTCTCTCGATTTTGTACTTAGAAAAAATCCAATTTTTTTTTTTTTTTTTTCCGTTTTTTTTCTAAGTGTCTGATCGAGAGAAGGAAAAAGAGGTGATTTTTAGCCTCTCTCGATTTTGTACTTAGAAAAAATCCAAATTTTTTTTTTTTTTTTTTCCGTTTTTTTTCTAAGTGTCTGATCGAGAGAAGGAAAAAGAGGTGATTTTTAGCCTCTCTCGATTTTGTACTTAGAAAAAATCCAAATTTTTTTTTTTTTTTTTCCGTTTTTTTTCTAAGTGTCTGATCGAGAGAAGGAAAAATAGGTGATTTTTAGCCTCTCTCGATTTTGTACTTAGAAAAAATCCAAATTTTTTTTTTTTTTTTTTCCGTTTTTTTTCGAAGTGTCTGATCGAGAGAAGGAAAAAGAGGTGATTTTTAGCCTCTCTCGATTTTGTACTTAGAAAAAATCCAAATTTTTTTTTTTTTTTTTCCGTTTTTTTTCGAAGTGTCTGATCGAGAGAAGGAAAAAGAGGTGATTTTTAGCCTCTCTCGATTTTGTACTTAGAAAAAAATCCAATTTTTTTTTTTTTTTTTTTTTCCCGTTTTTTTTCTAAGTGTCTGATCGAGAGAAGGAAAAAGAGGTGATTTTTAGCCTCTCTCGATTTTGTACTTAGAAAAAATCCAATTTTTTTTTTTTTTTTTCCGTTTTTTTTATAAGTGTCTGATCGAGAGAAGGAAAAAGAGGTGATTTTTAGCCTCTCTCGATTTTGTACTTAGAAAAAAATACAATTTGTTTTTTTTTTTTTTTTTTTTTTCCGTTTTTTTTCTAAGTGTCTGATCGAGAGAAGGAAAAAGAGGTGATTTTTAGCCTCTCTCGATTTTGTACTTAGAAAAAATCCAAATTTTTTTTTTTTTTTTTTCCGTTTTTTTTCTAAGTGTCTGATCGAGAGAAGGAAAAAGAGGTGATTTTTAGCCTCTCTCGATTTTGTACTTAGAAAAAAATCAAAATTTTTTTTTTTTTTTTTTTTTTTTTCCGTTTTTTTTCTAAGTGTCTGATCGAGAGAAGGAAAAAGAGGTGATTTTTACCCTCTCTCGATTTTGTACTAAGAAAAAATCCAAATTTATTTTTTTTTTTTTTTCCGTTTTTTTTCTAAGTGTCTGATCGAGAGAAGGAAAAAGAGGTGATTTTTAGCCTCTCTCGATTTTGTACTTAGAAAAAATCCAAATTTTTTTTTTTTTTTTTTCCGTTTTTTTTCTAAGTGTCTGATCGAGAGAAGGAAAAAGAGGTGATTTTTAGCCTCTCTCGATTTTGTACTTAGAAAAAATCCAAATTTTTTTTTTTTTTTTTCCGTTTTTTTTTCGAAGTGTCTGATCGAGAGAAGGAAAAAGAGGTGATTTTTAGCCTCTCTCGATTTTGTACTTAGAAAAAATCCAATTTTTTTTTTTTTTTTTCCCGTTTTTTTTCTAAGTGTCTGATCGAGAGAAGGAAAAAGAGGTGATTTTTAGCCTCTCTCGATTTTGTACTTAGAAAAAATCCAAATTTTTTTTTTTTTTTTTTCCGTTTTTTTTCTAAGTGTCTGATCGAGAGAAGGAAAAAGAGGTGATTTTTAGCCTCTCTCGATTTTGTACTTAGAAAAAATCCAAATTTTTTTTTTTTTTTTTCCGTTTTTTTTCTAAGTGTCTGATCGAGAGAAGGAAAAATAGGTGATTTTTAGCCTCTCTCGATTTTGTACTTAGAAAAAATCCAAATTTTTTTTTTTTTTTTTTCCGTTTCGTTTTTTCGAAGTGTCTGATCGAGAGAAGGAAAAAGAGGTGATTTTTAGCCTCTCTCGATTTTGTACTTAGAAAAAATCCAAATTTTTTTTTTTTTTTTTTCCGTTTTTTTTCGAAGTGTCTGATCGAGAGAAGGAAAAAGAGGTGATTTTTAGCCTCTCTCGATTTTGTACTTAGAAAAAATCCAATTTTTTTTTTTTTTTTTTTTTTTCCCGTTTTTTTTCTAAGTGTCTGATCGAGAGAAGGAAAAAGAGGTGATTTTTAGCCTCTCTCGATTTTGTACTTAGAAAAAATCCAATTTTTTTTTTTTTTTTTCCGTTTTTTTTATAAGTGTCTGATCGAGAGAAGGAAAAAGAGGTGATTTTTAGCCTCTCTCGATTTTGTACTTAGAAAAAAATACAATTTTTTTTTTTTTTTTTTTTTTTTTTTCCGTTTTTTTTCTAAGTGTCTGATCGAGAGAAGGAAAAAGAGGTGATTTTTAGCCTCTCTCGATTTTGTACTTAGAAAAAATCCAAATTTTTTTTTTTTTTTTTTCCGTTTTTTTTCTAAGTGTCTGATCGAGAGAAGGAAAAAGAGGTGATTTTTAGCCTCTCTCGATTTTGTACTTAGAAAAAAATCAAAATTTTTTTTTTTTTTTTTTTTTTTTTCCGTTTTTTTTCTAAGTGTCTGATCGAGAGAAGGAAAAAGAGGTGATTTTTACGCCTCTCTCGATTTTGTACTAAGAAAAAAATCCAAATTTTATTTTTTTTTTTTTTCCGTTTTTTTTCTAAGTGTCTGATCGAGAGAAGGAAAAATAGGTGATTTTTAGCCTCTCTCGATTTTGTACTTAGAAAAAATCCAAATTTTTTTTTTTTTTTTTCCGTTTTTTTTTCTAAGTGTCTGATCGAGAGAAGGAAAAAGAGGTGATTTTTAGCCTCTCTCGATTTTGTACTTAGAAAAAATCCAAATTTTTTTTTTTTTTTTTCCGTTTTTTTTCGAAGTGTCTGATCGAGAGAAGGAAAAAGAGGTGATTTTTAGCCTCTCTCGATTTTGTACTTAGAAAAAATCCAATTTTTTTTTTTTTTTTTTTCCGTTTTTTTTCTAAGTGTCTGATCGAGAGAAGGAAAAAGAGGTGATTTTTAGCCTCTCTCGATTTTGTACTTAGAAAAAATCCAAATTTTTTTTTTTTTTTTTTCCGTTTTTTTTCGAAGTGTCTGATCGAGAGAAGGAAAAAGAGGTGATTTTTAGCCTCTCTCGATTTTGTACTTAGAAAAAAATACAAATTTTTTTTTTTTTTTTTTTTTTTCCGTTTTTTTTCTAAGTGTCTGATCGAGAGAAGGAAAAAGAGGTGATTTTTAGCCTCTCTCGATTTTGTACTTAGAAAAAATCCAAATTTTTTTTTTTTTTTTTTTTCCGTTTTTTTTCTAAGTGTCTGATCGAGAGAAGGAAAAAGAGGTGATTTTTAGCCTCTCTCGATTTTGTACTTAGAAAAAAATCAAAATTTTTTTTTTTTTTTTTTTTTTTTTCCGTTTTTTTTCTAAGTGTCTGATCGAGAGAAGGAAAAAGAGGTGATTTTTAGCCTCTCTCGATTTTGTACTTAGAAAAAATCCAATTTTTTTTTTTTTTTTTTTTCCGTTTTTTTTCTAAGTGTCTGATCGAGAGAAGGAAAAAGAGGTGATTTTTAGCCTCTCTCGATTTTGTACTTAGAAAAAATCCAAATTTTTTTTTTTTTTTTTTCCGTTTTTTTTCGAAGTGTCTGATCGAGAGAAGGAAAAAGAGGTGATTTTTAGCCTCTCTCGATTTTGTACTTAGAAAAAAATACAAATTTTTTTTTTTTTTTTTTTTTTTTTCCGTTTTTTTTCTAAGTGTCTGATCGAGAGAAGGAAAAAGAGGTGATTTTTAGCCTCTCTCGATTTTGTACTTAGAAAAAATCCAAATTTTTTTTTTTTTTTTTCCGTTTTTTTTCTAAGTGTCTGATCGAGAGAAGGAAAAAGAGGTGATTTTTAGCCTCTCTCGATTTTGTACTTAGAAAAAAATCAAAATTTTTTTTTTTTTTTTTTTTTTTTCCGTTTTTTTTCTAAGTGTCTGATCGAGAGAAGGAAAAAGAGGTGATTTTTAGCCTCTCTCGATTTTGTACTAAGAAAAAATCCAAATTTTTTTTTTTTTTTTTTCCGTTTTTTTTCTAAGTGTCTGATCGAGAGAAGGAAAAAGAGGTGATTTTTAGCCTCTCTCGATTTTGTACTTAGAAAAAATCCAATTTTTTTTTTTTTTTTTTTTTCCGTTTTTTTTCTAAGTGTCTGATCGAGAGAAGGAAAAAGAGGTGATTTTTAGCCTCTCTCGATTTTGTACTTAGAAAAAATCCAAATTTTTTTTTTTTTTTTTTCCGTTTTTTTTCGAAGTGTCTGATCGAGAGAAGGAAAAAGAGGTGATTTTTAGCCTCTCTCGATTTTGTACTTAGAAAAAATCCAAATTTTTTTTTTTTTTTTTTTCCGTTTTTTTTCGAAGTGTCTGATCGAGAGAAGGAAAAAGAGGTGATTTTTAGCCTCTCTCGATTTTGTACTTAGAAAAAATCCAAATTTTTTTTTTTTTTTTTCCGTTTTTTTTCGAAGTGTCTGATCGAGAGAAGGAAAAAGAGGTGATTTTTAGCCTCTCTCGATTTTGTACTTAGAAAAAAATCCAATTTTTTTTTTTTTTTTTTTTTTTCCCGTTTTTTTTCTAAGTGTCTGATCGAGAGAAGGAAAAAGAGGTGATTTTTAGCCTCTCTCGATTTTGTACTTAGAAAAAATCCAATTTTTTTTTTTTTTTTTTCCGTTTTTTTTATAAGTGTCTGATCGAGAGAAGGAAAAAGAGGTGATTTTTAGCCTCTCTCGATTTTGTACTTAGAAAAAAATACAATTTGTTTTTTTTTTTTTGTTTTTTTTTCCGTTTTTTTTCTAAGTGTCTGATCGAGAGAAGGAAAAAGAGGTGATTTTTAGCCTCTCTCGATTTTGTACTTAGAAAAAATCCAAATTTTTTTTTTTTTTTTTTCCGTTTTTTTTCTAAGTGTCTGATCGAGAGAAGGAAAAAGAGGTGATTTTTAGCCTCTCTCGATTTTGTACTTAGAAAAAAATCAAATTTTTTTTTTTTTTTTTTTTTTTTTTCCGTTTTTTTTCTAAGTGTCTGATCGAGAGAAGGAAAAAGAGGTGATTTTTACCCTCTCTCGATTTTGTACTAAGAAAAAATCCAAATTTATTTTTTTTTTTTTTCCGTTTTTTTTCTAAGTGTCTGATCGAGAGAAGGAAAAATAGGTGATTTTTAGCCTCTCTCGATTTTGTACTTAGAAAAAATCCAAATTTTTTTTTTTTTTTTTTCCGTTTTTTTTCTAAGTGTCTGATCGAGAGAAGGAAAAAGAGGTGATTTTTAGCCTCTCTCGATTTTGTACTTAGAAAAAATCCAAATTTTTTTTTTTTTTTTTCCGTTTTTTTTCGAAGTGTCTGATCGAGAGAAGGAAAAAGAGGTGATTTTTAGCCTCTCTCGATTTTGTACTTAGAAAAAATCCAATTTTTTTTTTTTTTTTTTCCCGTTTTTTTTTCTAAGTGTCTGATCGAGAGAAGGAAAAAGAGGTGATTTTTAGCCTCTCTCGATTTTGTACTTAGAAAAAATCCAAATTTTTTTTTTTTTTTTTTTCCGTTTTTTTTCTAAGTGTCTGATCGAGAGAAGGAAAAAGAGGTGATTTTTAGCCTCTCTCGATTTTGTACTTAGAAAAAATCCAAATTTTTTTTTTTTTTTTCCGTTTTTTTTCGAAGTGTCTGATCGAGAGAAGGAAAAAGAGGTGATTTTTAGCCTCTCTCGATTTTGTACTTAGAAAAAAATCCAATTTTTTTTTTTTTTTTTTTTTTCCCGTTTTTTTTCTAAGTGTCTGATCGAGAGAAGGAAAAAGAGGTGATTTTTAGCCTCTCTCGATTTTGTACTTAGAAAAAATCCAATTTTTTTTTTTTTTTTTCCGTTTTTTTTATAAGTGTCTGATCGAGAGAAAGAAAAAGAGGTGATTTTTAGCCTCTCTCGATTTTGTACTTAGAAAAAAATACAATTTGTTTTTTTTTTTTTTTTTTTTTTTCCGTTTTTTTTCTAAGTGTCTGATCGAGAGAAGGAAAAAGAGGTGATTTTTAGCCTCTCTCGATTTTGTACTTAGAAAAAATCCAAATTTTTTTTTTTTTTTTTTCCGTTTTTTTTCTAAGTGTCTGATCGAGAGAAGGAAAAAGAGGTGATTTTTAGCCTCTCTCGATTTTGTACTTAGAAAAAAATCAAAATTTTTTTTTTTTTTTTTTTTTTTTTTCCGTTTTTTTTCTAAGTGTCTGATCGAGAGAAGGAAAAAGAGGTGATTTTTACCCTCTCTCGATTTTGTACTAAGAAAAAATCCAAATTTATTTTTTTTTTTTTTCCGTTTTTTTTCTAAGTGTCTGATCGAGAGAAGGAAAAATAGGTGATTTTTAGCCTCTCTCGATTTTGTACTTAGAAAAAATCCAAATTTTTTTTTTTTTTTTTTCCGTTTTTTTTCTAAGTGTCTGATCGAGAGAAGGAAAAAGAGGTGATTTTTAGCCTCTCTCGATTTTGTACTTAGAAAAAATCCAAATTTTTTTTTTTTTTTTTTCCGTTTTTTTTCGAAGTGTCTGATCGAGAGAAGGAAAAAGAGGTGATTTTTAGCCTCTCTCGATTTTGTACTTAGAAAAAAATCCAATTTTTTTTTTTTTTTTTTTCCGTTTTTTTTCTAAGTGTCTGATCGAGAGAAGGAAAAAGAGGTGATTTTTAGCCTCTCTCGATTTTGTACTTAGAAAAAATCCAAATTTTTTTTTTTTTTTTTCCGTTTTTTTTCGAAGTGTCTGATCGAGAGAAGGAAAAAGAGGTGATTTTTAGCCTCTCTCGATTTTGTACTTAGAAAAAAATCAAATTTTTTTTTTTTTTTTTTTTTTTTTTCCGTTTTTTTTCTAAGTGTCTGATCGAGAGAAGGAAAAAGAGGTGATTTTTAGCCTCTCTCGATTTTGTACTTAGAAAAAATCCAATTTTTTTTTTTTTTTTTTTCCGTTTTTTTTCTAAGTGTCTGATCGAGAGAAGGAAAAAGAGGTGATTTTTAGCCTCTCTCGATTTTGTACTTAGAAAAAATCCAAATTTTTTTTTTTTTTTTTTCCGTTTTTTTTCGAAGTGTCTGATCGAGAGAAGGAAAAAGAGGTGATTTTTAGCCCCTCTCGATTTTGTACTTAGAAAAAATCCAAATTTTTTTTTTTTTTTTTTCCGTTTTTTTTCTAAGTGTCTGATCGAGAGAAGGAAAAAGAGGTGATTTTTAGCCTCTCTCGATTTTGTACTTAGAAAAAATCCAAATTTTTTTTTTTTTTTTCCGTTTTTTTTCGAAGTGTCTGATCGAGAGAAGGAAAAAGAGGTGATTTTTAGCCTCTCTCGATTTTGTACTTAGAAAAAATCCAAATTTTTTTTTTTTTTTTTTTCCGTTTTTTTTCTAAGTGTCTGATCGAGAGAAGGAAAAAGAGGTGATTTTTAGCCTCTCTCGATTTTGTACTTAGAAAAAATCCACATTTTTATTTTTTTTTTTCCGTTTTTTTTCGAAGTGTCTGATCGAGAGAAGGAAAAAGAGGTGATTTTTAGCCTCTCTCGATTTTGTACTTAGAAAAAAATACAAATTTTTTTTTTTTTTTTTTTTTTTTTTTCCGTTTTTTTTCTAAGTGTCTGATCGAGAGAAGGAAAAAGAGGTGATTTTTAGCCTCTCTCGATTTTGTACTTAGAAAAAATCCAAATTTTTTATTTTTTTTTTTCCGTTTTTTTTCTAAGTGTCTGATCGAGAGAAGGAAAAAGAGGTGATTTTTAGCCTCTCTCGATTTTGTACTTAGAAAAAAAACAAATTATTTTTTTTTTTTTTTTTTTTTTTTTTCCGTTTTTTTTCTAAGTGTCTGATCGAGAGAAGGAAAAAGAGGTGATTTTTAGCCTCTCTCGATTTTGTACTTAGAAAAAATCCAAATTTTTTTTTTTTTTTTTTCCGTTTTTTTTCTAAGTGTCTGATCGAGAGAAGGAAAAAGAGGTGATTTTTAGCCTCTCTCGATTTTGTACTTAGAAAAAATCCAAATTTTTTTTTTTTTTTTTCCGTTTTTTTTCGAAGTGTCTGATCGAGAGAAGGAAAAAGAGGTGATTTTTAGCCTCTCTTGATTTTGTACTTAAAAAAATCCAAATTTTTTTTTTTTTTTTTTCCGTTTTTTTTCTAAGTGTCTGATCGAGAGAAGGAAAAAGAGGTGATTTTTAGCCTCTCTCGATTTTGTACTTAGAAAAAATCCACATTATTATTATTATTTTTTTTTTTTCTAAGTGTCCGATAGAGAGAAGGAAAAAGAGGTGATTTTTAGCCTCTCTCGATTTTGTACTTAGAAAAAAATCCAAATTTTTTTTTTTTTTTTTCCGTTTTTTTTCTAAGTGTCTGATCGAGAGAAGGAAAAAGAGGTGATTTTTAGCCTCTCTCGATTTTGTACTTAGAAAAAATCCAAATTTTTTTTTTTTTTTTCCGTATTTTTTCTAAGTGTCTGATCGAGAGAAGGAAAAAGAGGTGATTTTTAGCCTCTCTCGATTTTGTACTTAGAAAAAATCCAAATTTTTTTTTTTTTTTTCCGTATTTTTTCTAAGTGTCTGATCGAGAGAAGGAAAAAGAGGTGATTTTTAGCCTCTCTCGATTTTGTACTTAGAAAAAATCCAAATTTTTTTTTTTTTTTTTTTTTTTTTCT
The DNA here is from genome assembly GCF_033978785.1 of Entelurus aequoreus. Lineage (NCBI taxonomy): Eukaryota > Metazoa > Chordata > Actinopteri > Syngnathiformes > Syngnathidae > Entelurus > Entelurus aequoreus. The sequence goes on along the minus strand of NW_026908071.1, from coordinate 83,526 downwards.
AAGTGTCCGATCGAGAGAAGGAAAAAGAGGTGATTTTTAGCCTCTCTCGATTTTGTACTTAGAAAAAATCCAAATTTTTTTTTTTTTTTTCTGTTTTTTTTCTAAGTGTCTGATCGAGAGAAGGAAAAAGAGGTGATTTTTAGCCTCTCTCGATTTTGTACTAAGAAAAAATCCAAATTTTTTTTTTTTTTTTTCCGTTTTTTTTCTAAGTGTCTGATCGAGAGAAGGAAAAAGAGGTGATTTTTAGCCTCTCTCGATTTTGTACTTAGAAAAAATCCAAATTTTTTTTTTTTTTTTTTTTTTTTTCTAAGTGTCCGATCGAGAGAAGGAAAAAGAGGTGATTTTTAGCCTCTCTCGATTTTGTACTTAGAAAAAATCCAAATATATTTTTTTTTTTTCTGTTTTTTTTCTAAGTGTCTGATCGAGAGAAGGAAAAAGAGGTGATTTTTAGCCTCTCTCGATTTTGTACTTAGAAAAAATCCAAATTTTTTTTTTTTTTTTCCGTTTTTTTTCTAAGTGTCTGATCGAGAGAAGGAAAAAGAGGTGATTTTTAGCCTCTCTCGATTTTGTACTTAGAAAAAATCCAAATTTTTTTTTTTTTTTTTTTTTTTCTAAGTGTCCGATCGAGAGAAGGAAAAAGAGGTGATTTTTAGCCTCTCTCGATTTTGTACTTAGAAAAAATCCAAATTTTTTTTTTTTTTTTTTCCGTTATTTTTCTAAGTGTCTGATCGAGAGAAGGAAAAAGAGGTGATTTTTAGCCTCTCTCGATTTTGTACTTAGAAAAAATCCAAAATTTTTTTTTTTTTTTTTCCGTTTTTTTTCTAAGTGTCTGATCGAGAGAAGGAAAAAGAGGTGATTTTTAGCCTCTCTCGATTTTGTAGTTAGAAAAAATCCAAATTTTTTTTTTTTTTTTTTCCGTTTTTTTTCTAAGTGTCTGATCGAGAGAAGGAAAAAGAGGTGATTTTTAGCCTCTCTCGATTTTGTACTTAGAAAAAATCCAATTTTTTTTTTTTTTTTTTTTTTTTCTAAGTGTCCGATCGAGAGAAGGAAAAAGAGGTGATTTTTAGCCTCTCTCGATTTTGTACTTAGAAAAAATCCAAATTTTTTTTTTTTTTTTTCCGTTTTTTTTCTAAGTGTCTGATCGAGAGAAGGAAAAAGAGGTGATTTTTAGCCTCTCTCGATTTTGTACTTAGAAAAAATCCAATTTTTTTTTTTTTTTTTTTTTTTTTTTCCTAAGTGTCCGATCGAGAGAAGGAAAAAGAGGTGATTTTTAGCCTCTCTCGATTTTGTACTTAGAAAAAATCCAAATTTTTTTTTTGTTTTTTCCGTTTTTTTTCTAAGTGTCTGATCGAGAGAAGGAAAAAGAGGTGATTTTTAGCCTCTCTCGATTTTGTACTTAGAAAAAATCCACCAATTTTTTTTTTTTTTTTTCCGTTTTTTTTCTAAGTGTCTGATCGAGAGAAGGAAAAAGAGGTGATTTTTAGCCTCTCTCGATTTTGTACTTAGAAAAAATCCAATTTTTTTTTTTTTTTTTTTTTTCTAAGTGTCCGATCGAGAGAAGGAAAAAGAGGTGATTTTTAGCCTCTCTCGATTTTGTACTTAGAAAAAATCCAAATTTTTTTTTTTTTTTTTTTTTCTAAGTGTCCGATCGAGAGAAGGAAAAAGAGGTGATTTTTAGCCTCTCTCGATTTTGTACTTAGAAAAAAATCCTTTTTTTTTTTTTTTTTTTTTTTCCCGTTTTTTTTCTAAGTGTCTGATCGAGAGAAGGAAAAAGAGGTGATTTTTAGCCTCTCTCGATTTTGTACTTAGAAAAAAATCCAAATTTTTTTTTTTTTTTTTTCCGTTTTTTTTCTAAGTGTCTGATCGAGAGAAGGAAAAAGAGGTGATTTTTAGCCTCAATTGATTTTGTACTTAGAAAAAATCCAAATTTATTTTTTTTTTTTTTCCGTTTTTTTTCTAAGTGTCTGATCGAGAGAAGGAAAAAGAGGTGATTTTTAGCCTCTCTCGATTTTGTACTTAGAAAAAATCCAAATTATTATTTTTTATTTTTTTTTTTCCGTTTTTTTTCTAAGTGTCTGATCGAGAGAAGGAAAAAGAGGTGATTTTTAGCCTCTCTCGATTTTGTACTTAGAAAAAATCCAAATTTTTTTTTTTTTTTTTTCCGTTTTTTTTCTAAGTGTCTGATCGAGAGAAGGAAAAAGAGGTGATTTTTAGCCTCTCTCGATTTTGTACTTAGAAAAAATCCAAATTTTTTTTTTTTTTTTTCCGTTTTTTTTCGAAGTGTCTGATCGAGAGAAGGAAAAAGAGGTGATTTTTAGCCTCTCTCGATTTTGTACTTAGAAAAAATCCAAATTTTTTTTTTTTTTTTTTTTTTTTCCGTTTTTTTTCTAAGTGTCTGATCGAGAGAAGGAAAAAGAGGTGATTTTTAGCCTCTCTCGATTTTGTACTTAGAAAAAAATCCAAATTTTTTTTTTTTTTTTCCGTTTTTTTTCTAAGTGTCTGATCGAGAGAAGGAAATAGAGGTGATTTTTAGCCTCTCTCGATTTTGTACTTAGAAAAAAATCCAATTTTTTTTTTTTTTTTTTTTTCCCGTTTTTTTTCTAAGTGTCTGATCGAGAGAAGGAAAAAGAGGTGATTTTTAGCCTCTCTCGATTTTGTACTTAGAAAAAATCCAAATTTTTATTTTTTTTTTTTCTGTTTTTTTTCTAAGTGTCTGATCGAGAGAAGGAAAAAGAGGTGATTTTTAGCCTCTCTCGATTTTGTACTTAGAAAAAAATACAAATTTTTTTTTTTTTTTTTTTTTTTCCGTTTTTTTTCTAAGTGTCTGATCGAGAGAAGGAAAAAGAGGTGATTTTTAGCCTCTCTCGATTTTGTACTTAGAAAAAATCCAAATTTTTTTTTTTTTTTTCCCGTTTTTTTTCTAAGTGTCTGATCGAGAGAAGGAAAAAGAGGTGATTTTTAGCCTCTCTCGATTTTGTACTTAGAAAAAATCCAAATTTTTTCTTTTTTTTTTTTCCGTTTTTTTTCTAAGTGTCTGATCGAGAGAAGGAAAAAGAGGTGATTTTTAGCCTCTCTCGATTTTGTACTTAGAAAAAATCCAAATTTTTTTTATTTTTTTTTCCGTTTTTTTTCTAAGTGTCTGATCGAGAGAAGGAAAAAGAGGTGATTTTTAGCCTCTCTCCATTTTGTACTTAGAAAAAAACCAAATTTTTTTTTATTTTTTATTTATTTTTTTTCCGTTTTTTTTCTAAGTGTCTGATCGAGAGAAGGAAAAAGAGGTGATTTTTAGCCTCTCTCGATTTTGTACTAAGAAAAAATCCAAATTTATTTTTTTTTTTTTCCCGTTTTTTTTCTAAGTGTCTGATCGAGAGAAGGAAAAAGAGGTGATTTTTAGCCTCTCTCGATTTTGTACTTAGAAAAAATACCACTTATTTTTTTTTTTTTTTTTTTTCCGTTTTTTTTCTAAGTGTCTGATCGAGAGAAGGAAAAAGAGGTGATTTTTAGCCTCTCTCGATTTTGTACTTAGAAAAAATCCAAATTTTTTTTTTTTTTTTTTCCGTTTTTTTTCTAAGTGTCTGATCGAGAGAAGGAAAAAGAGGTGATTTTTAGCCTCTCTCGATTTTGTACTTAGAAAAAATCCAAATTTTTTTTTTTTTTTTTCCGTTTTTTTTCGAAGTGTCTGATCGAGAGAAGGAAAAAGAGGTGATTTTTAGCCTCTCTTGATTTTGTACTTAAAAAAATCCAAATTTTTTTTTTTTTTTTTTCCGTTTTTTTTCTAAGTGTCTGATCGAGAGAAGGAAAAAGAGGTGATTTTTAGCCTCTCTCGATTTTGTACTTAGAAAAAATCCACATTATTATTATTATTTTTTTTTTTTCTAAGTGTCCGATAGAGAGAAGGAAAAAGAGGTGATTTTTAGCCTCTCTCGATTTTGTACTTAGAAAAAAATCCAAATTTTTTTTTTTTTTTTTCCGTTTTTTTTCTAAGTGTCTGATCGAGAGAAGGAAAAAGAGGTGATTTTTAGCCTCTCTCGATTTTGTACTTAGAAAAAATCCAAATTTTTTTTTTTTTTTTTCCGTATTTTTTCTAAGTGTCTGATCGAGAGAAGGAAAAAGAGGTGATTTTTAGCCTCTCTCGATTTTGTACTTAGAAAAAATCCAAATTTTTTTTTTTTTTTTCCTATTTTTTCTAAGTGTCTGATCGAGAGAAGGAAAAAGAGGTGATTTTTAGCCTCTCTCGATTTTGTACTTAGAAAAAATCCAAATTTTTTTTTTTTTTTTTTTTTTTTTTCTAAGTGTCCGATCGAGAGAAGGAAAAAGAGGTGATTTTTAGCCTCTCTCGATTTTGTACTTAGAAAAAATCCAAATTTTTTTTTTTTTTTTCTGTTTTTTTTCTAAGTGTCTGATCGAGAGAAGGAAAAAGAGGTGATTTTTAGCCTCTCTCGATTTTGTACTAAGAAAAAATCCAAATTTTTTTTTTTTTTTTTCCGTTTTTTTTCTAAGTGTCTGATCGAGAGAAGGAAAAAGAGGTGATTTTTAGCCTCTCTCGATTTTGTACTTAGAAAAAATCCAAATTTTTTTTTTTTTTTTTTTTTTTTTTCTAAGTGTCCGATCGAGAGAAGGAAAAAGAGGTGATTTTTAGCCTCTCTCGATTTTGTACTTAGAAAAAATCCAAATATATTTTTTTTTTTTCTGTTTTTTTTCTAAGTGTCTGATCGAGAGAAGGAAAAAGAGGTGATTTTTAGCCTCTCTCGATTTTGTACTTAGAAAAAATCCAAATTTTTTTTTTTTTTTTCCGTTTTTTTTCTAAGTGTCTGATCGAGAGAAGGAAAAAGAGGTGATTTTTAGCCTCTCTCGATTTTGTACTTAGAAAAAATCCAAATTTTTTTTTTTTTTTTTTTTTTTCTAAGTGTCCGATCGAGAGAAGGAAAAAGAGGTGATTTTTAGCCTCTCTCGATTTTGTACTTAGAAAAAATCCAAATTTTTTTTTTTTTTTTTTCCGTTATTTTTCTAAGTGTCTGATCGAGAGAAGGAAAAAGAGGTGATTTTTAGCCTCTCTCGATTTTGTACTTAGAAAAAATCCAAAATTTTTTTTTTTTTTTTTCCGTTTTTTTTCTAAGTGTCTGATCGAGAGAAGGAAAAAGAGGTGATTTTTAGCCTCTCTCGATTTTGTAGTTAGAAAAAATCCAAATTTTTTTTTTTTTTTTTTCCGTTTTTTTTCTAAGTGTCTGATCGAGAGAAGGAAAAAGAGGTGATTTTTAGCCTCTCTCGATTTTGTACTTAGAAAAAATCCAATTTTTTTTTTTTTTTTTTTTTTTTCTAAGTGTCCGATCGAGAGAAGGAAAAAGAGGTGATTTTTAGCCTCTCTCGATTTTGTACTTAGAAAAAATCCAAATTTTTTTTTTTTTTTTTCCGTTTTTTTTCTAAGTGTCTGATCGAGAGAAGGAAAAAGAGGTGATTTTTAGCCTCTCTCGATTTTGTACTTAGAAAAAATCCAATTTTTTTTTTTTTTTTTTTTTTTTTTTCCTAAGTGTCCGATCGAGAGAAGGAAAAAGAGGTGATTTTTAGCCTCTCTCGATTTTGTACTTAGAAAAAATCCAAATTTTTTTTTTGTTTTTTCCGTTTTTTTTCTAAGTGTCTGATCGAGAGAAGGAAAAAGAGGTGATTTTTAGCCTCTCTCGATTTTGTACTTAGAAAAAATCCAATTTTTTTTTTTTTTTTTCCGTTTTTTTTCTAAGTGTCTGATCGAGAGAAGGAAAAAGAGGTGATTTTTAGCCTCTCTCGATTTTGTACTTAGAAAAAATCCAATTTTTTTTTTTTTTTTTTTTTTTCTAAGTGTCCGATCGAGAGAAGGAAAAAGAGGTGATTTTTAGCCTCTCTCGATTTTGTACTTAGAAAAAATCCAAATTTTTTTTTTTTTTTTTTTTTTTCTAAGTGTCCGATCGAGAGAAGGAAAAAGAGGTGATTTTTAGCCTCTCTCGATTTTGTACTTAGAAAAAAATCCTTTTTTTTTTTTTTTTTTTTTTTCCCGTTTTTTTTCTAAGTGTCTGATCGAGAGAAGGAAAAAGAGGTGATTTTTAGCCTCTCTCGATTTTGTACTTAGAAAAAATCCAAATTTTTTTTTTTTTTTTTTCCGTTTTTTTTCTAAGTGTCTGATCGAGAGAAGGAAAAAGAGGTGATTTTTAGCCTCAATTGATTTTGTACTTAGAAAAAATCCAAATTTTTTTTTTTTTTTTTTCCGTTTTTTTTCTAAGTGTCTGATCGAGAGAAGGAAAAAGAGGTGATTTTTAGCCTCTCTCGATTTTGTACTTAGAAAAAAATCCAAATTATTATTTTTTATTTTTTTTTTTTCCGTTTTTTTTCTAAGTGTCTGATCGAGAGAAGGAAAAAGAGGTGATTTTTAGCCTCTCTCGATTTTGTACTTAGAAAAAATCCAAATTTTTTTTTTTTTTTTTTCCGTTTTTTTTCTAAGTGTCTGATCGAGAGAAGGAAAAAGAGGTGATTTTTAGCCTCTCTCGATTTTGTACTTAGAAAAAATCCAAATTTTTTTTTTTTTTTTTCCGTTTTTTTTCGAAGTGTCTGATCGAGAGAAGGAAAAAGAGGTGATTTTTAGCCTCTCTCGATTTTGTACTTAGAAAAAAATCCAAATTTTTTTTTTTTTTTTTTTTTTTTTCCGTTTTTTTTCTAAGTGTCTGATCGAGAGAAGGAAAAAGAGGTGATTTTTAGCCTCTCTCGATTTTGTACTTAGAAAAAATCCAAATTTTTTTTTTTTTTTTCCGTTTTTTTTCTAAGTGTCTGATCGAGAGAAGGAAATAGAGGTGATTTTTAGCCTCTCTCGATTTTGTACTTAGAAAAAAATCCAATTTTTTTTTTTTTTTTTTTTTTCCCGTTTTTTTTCTAAGTGTCTGATCGAGAGAAGGAAAAAGAGGTGATTTTTAGCCTCTCTCGATTTTGTACTTAGAAAAAATCCAAATTTTTATTTTTTTTTTTCTGTTTTTTTTCTAAGTGTCTGATCGAGAGAAGGAAAAAGAGGTGATTTTTAGCCTCTCTCGATTTTGTACTTAGAAAAAAATACAAATTTTTTTTTTTTTTTTTTTTTTTTCCGTTTTTTTTCTAAGTGTCTGATCGAGAGAAGGAAAAAGAGGTGATTTTTAGCCTCTCTCGATTTTGTACTTAGAAAAAATCCAAATTTTTTTTTTTTTTTTCCCGTTTTTTTTCTAAGTGTCTGATCGAGAGAAGGAAAAAGAGGTGATTTTTAGCCTCTCTCGATTTTGTACTTAGAAAAAATCCAAATTTTTTCTTTTTTTTTTTTCCGTTTTTTTTCTAAGTGTCTGATCGAGAGAAGGAAAAAGAGGTGATTTTTAGCCTCTCTCGATTTTGTACTTAGAAAAAATCCAAATTTTTTTTATTTTTTTTTCCGTTTTTTTTCTAAGTGTCTGATCGAGAGAAGGAAAAAGAGGTGATTTTTAGCCTCTCTCCATTTTGTACTTAGAAAAAAACCAAATTTTTTTTTATTTTTTATTTATTTTTTTTCCGTTTTTTTTCTAAGTGTCTGATCGAGAGAAGGAAAAAGAGGTGATTTTTAGCCTCTCTCGATTTTGTACTAAGAAAAAATCCAAATTTATTTTTTTTTTTTTCCCGTTTTTTTTCTAAGTGTCTGATCGAGAGAAGGAAAAAGAGGTGATTTTTAGCCTCTCTCGATTTTGTACTTAGAAAAAATCCACATTTTTTTTTTTTTTTTTTCCCGTTTTTTTTCGAAGTGTCTGATCGAGAGAAGGAAAAAGAGGTGATTTTTAGCCTCTCTCGATTTTGTACTTAGAAAAAATCCAAATTTTATTTTTTTTTTTTTCCGTTTTTTTTCCAAGTGTCTGATCGAGAGAAGGAAAAAGAGGTGATTTTTAGCCTCTCTCGATTTTGTACTTAGAAAAAATCCAAATTTTTTTTTTTTTTTTTTCCGTTTTTTTTCTAAGTGTCTGATCGAGAGAAGGAAAAATAGGTGATTTTTAGCCTCTCTCGATTTTGTACTTAGAAAAAATCCAAATTTTTTTTTTTTTTTTCCGTTTTTTTTCTAAGTGTCTGATCGAGAGAAGGAAAAAGAGGTGATTTTTAGCCTCTCTCGATTTTGTACTTAGAAAAAAATCCAATTTTTTGTTTTTTTTGTTTTTGTTTTCCGTTTTTTTCTAAGTGTCTGATCGAGAGAAGGAAAAAGAGGTGATTTTTAGCCTCTCTCGATTTTGTACTTAGAAAAAATCCAAATTTTTTTTTTTTTTTTTTCCGTTTTTTTTCGAAGTGTCTGATCGAGAGAAGGAAAAAGAGGTGATTTTTAGCCTCTCTCGATTTTATACTTAGAAAAAATCCAATTTTTTTTTTTTTTTTTCCCGTTTTTTTTCTAAGTGTCTGATCGAGAGAAGGAAAAAGAGGTGATTTTTAGCCTCTCTCGATTTTGTACTTAGAAAAAAATCCAAATTTTTTTTTTTTTTTTTTTTTTTTTTTTCCGTTTTTTTTGTAAGTGTCTGATCGAGAGAAGGA